>NC_036849.1:29273257-29417951 GCF_002910315.2 Salvelinus sp. IW2-2015
ATCTTAGATTTCATATAGTTATACTCAATTTATAGTTAAACTGTCCCTTTTTCAGGACCCTGTCTTTCAAACATAATTTGTAAAAATCCAAATAACTTCACAGATCCTCATTGTAAAGGGTTTAAACACTGTTTCCCATGCTTGTTCAATGACCCATGAACAATTAATGAACATGCACCTGTGGAACAGTCATTAAGACACTAACAGCTTGCAGATGGTAGGCAATTAAGGTTACAGTTATGAAACGTAGGACACTAAAGAGGCCTTTCTACTGAATCTGAAAAACACCAAAAGAAAGATGCCCAGGGTCCCTGCTCATTTGCGTGAACGTGCCTTTGGCATGCTGCAAGGAGGCATGAGGACTGCAAATGTGGCCAGGGCAATAAATTGCAATGTCTGTACTTTGAGACGCCTAAGACAGGACGGACAGCTGATCGTCCTCGCAGTGGCAGACCACATGTAACAACACCTGCATAGGATCAGTACATCCGAACATCACAGGTAGAGAATGGCAACAACAACTGCCCAAGTTACACCAGGAACGCACAATCCCTCCATCAGTGCTCAGACTGTCCGCAAAATGCTGAGAGAGGCTGGACTAAGGGCTTTTAGGCCTGTTGTAAGGCAGGTCCTCACCAGACATCACCGGCAACAACATCGCCTATGGGCACAAACCCACCGTCGATGGACTAGACAGGACTGGCAAAAAGTGCTCTTCACTGGCGAGTCGCGGTTTTGGCTTACCAGGGGTGATGGTCGGATTCGCGTTTATCGTCGAAGGAATGAGCGTTACCCCGAGGCCTGAACTCTGGAGCAGGATCGATTTGGAGGTGGAGGGTCCGTCTGGGGCGGTGTGTCACAGCATCATCGGACTGAATCCAATTGTTGTCATTGCAGGCAATCTCAAAGCTTGCGTTACAGGGAAGACATCCTCCTCCCTCATGTGGTACCCTTCCTGCAGGCTCATCCTGACATGACCCTCCAGCAATGACAATGCCACCAGCCATACTGCTCGTTCTGTGCTGATTTCCTGCAAGACAGGAATGTCAGTGTTCTGCCATGGCCAGCGAAGAGCCCGGATCTCAATCCCATTGCACATGTCTGGGACGCTGTTAGATCGGAGGGTGAGGGCTAGCGCCATTCCCCCCAGAAATGTCCGGGAACTTGCAGGTGCATTGGTGGAAGAGTGGGGTAACATCTCACAGCAACTGGCAAATCTGGTACAGTCCATGAGGAGGAGATGCACTGCAGTACTTAATGCAGCTGGTGGCCACACCAGATACTGACTGTTACTTTTGATTTTGACCCCCTCCTTTGTTCAGGGACACATTATCTGATTTCTGTCCGTCACATGTATGTGGAACATGTTCAGTTTATGTCTCAGTTGTTGAATCTTGTTATGTTCATACAAATATTTACATGTTAAGTTTGCTGAAAATAAACGCAGTTAACAGTGAGAGGATGTTTCTTTTTTTGCTGAGTTTATAAGCTGTGGCGTAGCAAGCACAGTATTATATACAGCCATGATCACATGGAACTCCCTTCCATCTCAAATTACTCAAGCAAACAGCACGATAACTAATACAACGCTTCACAGTACAGCGCCTCTCCCCTATCTATCTGACCTAAATAACTCGTTTGCATATGTACACTGAGTGTACAAAACATTAAGAACACTTTCCAATTACATAAACTGACCAGGTGAATCCGGGTGAAAACTATGATCCCTTATTGATGTCACTTGATAAATCCACTTCAATCAGTGTAGATGAAGTGGAGGAGACAGGTTAATGAAGGATTTTTAAGCCTTGAGACAATTGTCATTCAGAGGGTGAATGGCAAGACCAAAAAAATGTAAGAGCCTTTGAACGAGGTGTGGTAGTAGGTGCCAGGCGCACCGGTTTAAGTGTGTCAAGAACTGCAACGCTGCTGTGTTTTTCATGCTCAACAGTTTCCAGTGTGTATCAAAAATGGCCCATCACCCAAAGGACATKATGTCAACTTGACACAACTGTAGGAAGCATTGAAGTCCACATTGGCCAGTATCCCTATGGAAAGCTTTCGACACCTTGTAGAGTCCATGCCCCGACGAACTGAGGCTGTTCTGAGGGAAAAATGGCGGGGATGTAACTCAATATTAGGACATTGTTCCTAATGTTTTGTACACTCTGTATATGTACTAATGTATGTATGTATGTATGTATGTATGTATGTATGTATGTATGTATGTATGTATGTATGCAACTGTCCGTAGAACCTCTTTTGGGACTATTGTTCTTATTTAAAATGTGTGTAGTTCAGTCCTTGAGCTGTTCTTGTCTATTGATGTTCTGTATTATGTCGTGTTTTGTGTGGACCCCAGGAAGAGTATCTGCTGCTTCAGAAACAGCTAATGGGGATCCTAATAAAATACCTGCTCACCTCTCTCACCTCCCACTCATCTATCTCATCTCTCACCTCTCTTTCTTCACATACTCACCTCTCTCACCCGTCTCTCTCTCTCTCTCTCTCTCTCTCTCTCTCTCTCACCAGGGTGTGGTTTCTGGTATCTTGCTGGTGACATCCAATAAGATGTTCTTTGACCCGTGTAAGACTCACCCGTTGGTGATAGAGCACGGCTGTGAGGAGTACCTGCTGTCCTGCTCAGTGGACAGCCTGGCCTCGGTCTCCTTCTACTCTGACATCTCCCACGTGCACTTCAACTCCTCCACACACAGGTCAGCACTAAATGGCTATGTGCACGTTCAAGGCACACACCGATTTGGTGTAGCTCTGCACAGATCAACATATCTTCACAATGCCTTGGATGGCGTTTAACTTATGAGGTCACTATTATGATCCTATATTCTGCGCAGACCTGTGTTAAATTGGTGTATCTCGGTGACTTGTGTAGTGTGGGTTAGGGTGTAGTGTGGGTCTCTGGGTCTCTGACATTTTTAGTTTGTTACAAACAAGCAATGTAGAGAATCATTGTACCATCTAAACCGCTGTGAAATATATTTTCAGTAACCCAAAATATTGTATTTTCAGCTGTTTGAAGCTGGTGTACAAAAGTGAAAGACACAAAAACGAAACTTAAGAACAGGAAGCATAGAAATAGCACACACAGAAATAGCTCGCATAGAAATAGCTCAGATAGAACAGATCTACCACTTCTTCGACTTTCTTTCAATGAGAATGGCAAATCTATAACTCACATTTCTATGTGAATTTGGTCAGGTCTCCCAAAAAGTTAACATATTGCAGCTTTAAATACTGTATAATCTCTAATATCTAGCAGTGGAAATGGGGTATATGATACGATACAATATACTTTATTGTCCATTTACATGGAAATTAATTTTGTGAAGCCAGCATACAGATACACAAGAAAGCAATATACTACAATACATTGAAAATGGGAAACACTGGAAAGATAATAATTAATGCACACATCATTATTCAGTTTATGCTGTCTACTGTCTGACCGTGTATTGGGCCTACATCCTTTGGACCACTGTTCAGCATCCTACATCTGTCTAGGACCACTGTTCAGCATCTACATCTGTCTAGGACCACTGTTCAGCATCCTACATCTGTCCTAGGACCACTGTTCAGCATCCTAAATATGTTATAGACCACTGTTCAGCATCCTACAGCTGTCCCATGGCCCATTGTTCAGCAGCCTACATATGGCCCACTGTTCAGCATCCTACATCTGTCCTGGACCTTGTATCTCCTTCCAGAGGGCAGCAGTTCAAAACATTTGGCAAGATTGTGTGTAGGGCTCTTATGATGCACTTGCCTTGTCCCTCTCCTGTCTATCATAGCAATGAAATTGGCCCTTGGACATCTATGGTGTCAAGGAATGTTTGCTAGGTCAATATTGCAAAACATGCAACATACACTGAGTATACTAAACATTAGGAACACCTTCCTAATATTGAGTTGCACACCCCCCATTCATTTTGTCTTGCCCATTCACCCTCTGAATGACACACCATGTCTCGAGGCTTAAAAAATATTCTTTAACCTGTTACTAGGTGGAAAGGAACTAAAAACATACAGAAAACTGGCTCCAAAACTGTCAAGATGCTCGGGCAGGGTGGGAGGCGAAGAAGCACTAGCCCTCCACACCACAAGGGGGAGACTGTCCCAGCACTGTTGTCTGCTGCTACATCGGAGCTGAGGTCTGCCCTGGCTCTGAGCCTGGTCCAGGGGTTCTCTGAGGAGGAGAGGAGCAGTGACATGGCTGAGTGGCAGTTGGAGGGGAAGGGTAGTCCGCTGGAAGAGCTGGTTGTGCAGTCATCCAGGACTGTGGGAGGATCCGTGTTGAGCAGTGCTGCCACCTGGTGTGGAGGACAAGAGGCAGCAGGGACAGGGAATAAAGTGAGGATGGAGCTGGTGGACAGAGAGGGGACGAAGAAGCAGCAGTCTGTGAGGAATCAGACACCAGGTAAGGAAAGGAATCAAGTCAATAGGTTTATATCATGGTTTCATCCCAAGGAGTACTGTTTAGTTAATTTTTCTCCATCCTTCCCCCTCTCTCTTTCCACCTTTCTCTCATTCTCTCTCCCTCATTCTCCCCTCCCTCTTCTCCAGGCCCCTCTAGACTGTCTTCAGGGACTTCTGGAGGTCTGATGTTCGTCAGGCTGAGACTCCAGCAATCCACTGGGAAGAAGAAAGGTGTGGCTGCAGGCTTGCTGCTGGGGACAAACAAAACCTTACCCCGGAGGGACTCCTGGTTCGCCTTCTCCCAGGAGAGGTAACCGTCTGCAGTCTGGAGCCACAGAAACAGACTGTTTTAGTTTAACATGAACATTCTGTTTAGATTCTGTGAACATTAACACCTCACACTGACAATGTCTAACATTAACATCAAGTTTAACATGTCTCCTGTAGCGATTTGAAATGCTGTTGAATGCTGAGGAATGTAGAGGCTTCAAGTTCAAGTTCAAGAAGTTAATCAAAAGTCTGTCGTGTCTTGTTGCCTGTAGCTCAGATGAGCTGTACGCCTACATGAACCACTGGAGGCCTGGTCTGTGCATGCTGGAGGGAGGGTCGGAGGAGGGCGACGAGGAGGAGTTTGTACTGGTTGAAGACAGAGAAGAGGAGGAGGAGGAGGAGAAGGAAGAAGAACAGGAGGTGTCCAAGAACCATGGGCGGACTGGGGAGGACTGGGAGGTAAGTCTGTATTTTACTGGGGAGGACTGGGAGGTAAGTCTGGCTTTTAGACTGGGGAGGACTGGGAGGTAAGTCTGCATTTTACTGGGGAGGACTGGGAGGTAAGTCTGGATTTTAGACTGGGGAGGACTGGGAGGTATCTGTATTTTACTTGGGAGGATTGGGAAGTAAGTCTGGATTTACTTTGGAGGATTGGGAAGTAAGTCTGGATTTTACTGGGGAGGACTGGGAGGTAAGTCTGGATTTTACTGGGGAGGACTGGGAGGTAAGTCTGGATTTCAGACTGGGGAGGACTGGGAGGTAAGTCTGGATTTTACTGGGGAGGACTGGGAGGTAAGTCTGGATTTCAGACTGGGGAGGACTGGGAGGTAAGTCTGGATTTTACTGGGGCTGACTGGGAAGTAAGTCTGTATTTTAGAGTCTTTGAGGAGAGTCATAAAGAAAGGCTGGAGTGCCTGATGTGGACATACAGGTAAACAGCAATAAATTGCTTTTGACTATAGCGTTAAGTAAAGACCCCTTGTGCACACCATGGCCTGGGAAAGTTTGGGCAAATGTTTAAAAGTTTGATTAGTGTTTAGGTGGGGTCAGGGGTTATTGTTTGACGTGTGTGTGTCAAGTTTTGGCGACAATGGGATTTTAATGGGTTTATAACTAGGTTGCATGTCTTGTGTTGCAGCTGGTGACAGTGGAGGATGGTAGAGGAGAACTACCTCTGGCATGGACAAAGTCCAGAGGGACTGTGTGAGATCGTAGCCCAGAGTCGCATCTTAGACGCATCGCTTGTCAGAGAGGTGAGTGTGAGCACATATTCATAGACAGAACTTACAAAACACACCCTCTTGTCTCATCTAATCACACACAAATTCACAATCGAAGATCATTCACAGATCTCATCCATTCTTGGATAAGAAGGAGAGACAATTACTTAATTAATCCCGAATGGGAAATTAATGACTGCTTCTCATGACGTGTCGCTGGCCAGCGCCACACATATAGAAGAAATTGCGCACGTTACTCTTCTTGCCTCTAGTTCACAAATGCGTTGACTGGTCTGGGTTTAAAGTTAAATCCAGAGTCTGAGACTTAACCTAATTTCCTTATTCTGCCTCAGGCTCCCTTGAGCAGCACTGGCCTTCAGTCAAACACAGTGCCATTCATTTACTGAACCTTCGTGCTGAGTACTGAAAATACTCCGGCGCCGAAAAGAGATGGCCGCCTCGCTTCGCGTTCCTTGGAAAATATGCAGTATTTCGTTTTTTTATGTGTTATTTCTTACATCGGTACCCCAGGTAATCTTAGGTTTCATTACATACAGTCGGGAGGAACTACTGAATATACGATTAACGTCAACTCATCATCGTTCCTACCAGGAATATGACTTTCCCGAAACGGATCCAGTGTTTTGCCTTCCACCCAATACAATGGATCTGATCCCAGCCGGCGACCCTGTGCGACGCCGTAAAAGGGGCAAACGAGGCGGTCTCGTGGTCAGGCTTCGGAGACGGGCACATCGCGCTCCACTCCCTAGCATACTACTCGCCAATGTCCAGTCTCTTGACAATAAGGTTGATGAAATCCGAGCACGGGTAGCATTCCAGAGAGACATCAGGGATTGCGACGTGCTCTGCTTCACGAAACATGGCTAACTCAAGAGACGCTAACGGAGTCGGTGCAGCCAGCTGGTTTCTTCATGCATCGCGCCGACAGAAACAAACATCTTTCTGGTAAGAAGAGGGGCGGGGGGTATGCCTCATGATTAACGAGACGTGGTGTGATCATCATAAAAACAACAGGAACTCAAGTCATTCTGTTCACCTGATCTAGAACTCCTCACAATCAAATGTCGACCGCATTATCTACCAAGGGAATTCTCTTCAATCATAATCACAGCCGTATATATTCCCCCCCAAGCAGACACATCGATGGCCCTGAACGAACTTTATCTGACTCTTTGTAAACTGGAAAACCACACACCTGAGGCTGCATTCATCGTAGCTGGGGATTTTAACAAGGCTAATCTAAAAACAAAACTCCCTAAATTCTATCAGCATATCGATTGTGCTACCAGGGCTGGAAAAACCCTAGATCATTGTTATACTAATTTCCGCGACGCATATAAGGCCCTCCCCGCCCCCCCTTTCGGAAAAGCTGACCACGACTCCATTTTGTTGATTCCAGCCTACAAACAGAAACTAAACAACAAGCTCCCGGCTCAGGTCTGTTCAACGCTGGTCCGACCAATCTGAATCCACGCTTCAAGACTGCTTCGATCACGCGGATTGGAATATGTTCCGCACTGCGTCCAACAACAATATTGACGAATATGCTGATTCGGTGAGCGAGTTCATTAGGAAGTGCATTGACGATGTCGTACCCACAGCAACGATTAAAACATTCCCAAACCAGAAACCGTGGATTGACGGCAGCATTCGCGTGAAACTGAAAGCGCGAACCACTGCTTTTAACCAGGGCAAGGTGACCGGAAGCATGACCGAATACAAACAGTGTAGCTATTCTCTCCGCAAGGCAATCAAACAGGCTAAGTCCCAGTACAGAGACAAAATCGAGTCCGCAATTCAACAGCTCAGACACAAGAGGTATGTGGCAGGGTCTACAGTCAATCACGGATTACAAAAAAAAACCAGCCCCGTCGCGGACCAGGATGTCTTGCTCCCAGACAGGCTAAACAACTTTTTTGCCCGCTTTGAGGACAATACAGTGCCACTGACACGGCCCCCTACCAAAACCTGCGGGCTCTCCTTCACTGCAGCCGAGGTGAGTAAACATTTAAACGTGTTAACCCTCGCAAGGCTGCAGGCCCAGACGGCATTCCCAGCCGCGTCCTCAGAGCATGCGCAGACCAGCTGGCTGGTGTGTTTACGGACATATTCAATCAATCCTTATCCCAGTCTGCTGTTCCCACATGCTTCAAGAGGGCCACCATTGTTCTGTTCCCAAGAAAGCTAAGGTAACTGAGCTAAACGACTACCGCCCCGTAGCACTCACTTCCGTCATCATGAAGTGCTTTGAGAGACTAGTCAAGGACCATATCACCTCACCTACCGGACACCTAGACCCACTCCAATTTGCTTACCGACCCAATAGGTCCACAGACGACGCAATCGCAACCACACTGACAACTGCCCTAACCCATCTGGACAAGAGGAATACCCATGTGAGAATGCTGTTCATCGATTACAGCTCAGCATTTAACACCATAGTACCCTCCAAACTCGTCATCAAGCTCGAGACCTCGGGTCTCGACCCCGCCCTGTGCAACTGGGTCCTGGACTTCTGACGGGCCGCCCCCAGGTGGTGAGGGTAGGTAACAACATCTCCACCCCGCTGATCCTCAACACTGGGGCCCCACAAGGGTGCGTTCTGAGCCCTCTCCTGTACTCCCTGTTCACCCACGACTGCGTGGCCATGCACGCCTCCAACTCAATCATCAAGTTTGCGGATGACACTACAGTGGTAGGCTTGATTACCAACAACGACGAGACGGCCTACAGGGAGGAGGTGAGGGCCCTCGGAGTGTGGTGTCAGGAAAATAACCTCACACTCAACGTCAACAAAACAAAGGAGATGATTGTGGACTTCAGGAAACAGCAGAGGGAGCCCCCCTATTCCACATCGACGGGTCAGTAGTGGAGAAGGTGGAAAGTTTTAAGTTCCTCGGTGTCACATCACGGACAAACTGAATTGGTCCACCCACACAGACAGCGTTGTGAAGAAGGCGAGCAGCGCTCTTTCAACCTCAGGAGGCTGAAGAAATTCGGCTTGTCACCAAAAGCACTCACAAACTTCTACAGATGCACAATCGAGAGCATCCTGTCGGGCTGTATCACCGCCTGGTACGGCAACTGCTCCGCCCACAACCGTAAGGCTCTCAGAGGGTAGTGAGGTCTGCAGAACGCACCACCGGGGCAAACTACTGCCCTCCAGGACACCTACACCACCCGATGTCACAGGAAGGCCATAAAGATCATCAAGGACAACAACCACCCAAGCCACTGCCTGTTCACCCCGCTATCATCCAGAAGGCGAGGTCAGTACAGGTGCATCAAAGCAGGGACCGAGAGACTGAAAAACAGCTTCTATCTCAAGGCCATCAGACTGTTAACAGCCACCACTAACATTTAGCGGCCGCTGCCAACATACTGACTCAACTCCAGCCACTTTAAAAATGGGAATTGATGGAAATTATGTAAAAATGTACCACTAGCCACTTTAAACAATGCCACTTAATATAATGTTTACATACCCTACATTACCCATCTCATATGTATATACTGTACTCTATATCATCTACTGCATCTTGCCATCTTTATGTAATACATGTACACTAGCCACTTTAAACTATGCCACTTTATGTTTACATACCCTACAGTACTCATCTCATATGTATATACCGTACTCTATACCACTACTGCATCTTGCCATGCCGTTCTGTACCACCACTCATTCATATATCTTTATGTACATATTCTTTATCCCTTTACACTTGTGTGTGTGTATAAGGTAGTAGTTGGGAATTGTTAGGTTAGATTACTTGTTGGTTATTACTGGCATGGTCGGAACTAGAAGCACAAGCATTTCGCTACACTCGCATTAACATCTGCTAACCATGTGTATGTGACTAATAAAATTTGATTTGATTTGATTTGAAATATTCAAAACCTCTACTGTGGCCATGTTTCACGATGGAGGGTCAAGTAGGCAGGGATCAGGTATAAAGGTCCAATATAGCCATTTTTATCTCCATCATATTATTTCTGGGTAACAATTAAGTGCCTTACTGTGATTGTTGTTAATTAAAATTGTCAAAAATAAACATATAGCTTCTTAGCAAAGAGCAATTTTTAAGCAAGAATTTTACTAGGAGTGTTCTGAGTGGGGAGAGGCAAACTGAAAATGAACTGTTATTGACAGAGGGGTTTGGAACTCTATTGTATTATTGTGTCTATTAACAATGTTCCCTATAATGTTTTTGAGGCACTGAGAAAATTGTAGGTCTTGTGAGCGGAAACTTGAACATTATGGGAATTATGTGCAACTTCCGGCGTGCGTTTACGGCGAACACTGAGGCTGTACCCTTACAGTTTTACACAGTATTGTAGCTATTTGAGTATATTGTTGGCCTACCAACAAAACCAATGGAGCAAATCTCACAACATAGCTTTTGATTTTAAAAAGGTTTTTACATTTATGAAGGGCCTGTAACACCATGGGCCAAATAGGTGACTGTAAATTACAGTCACCTATTTCAAACCACTTTACAAAATAATAATTATTACCATACAGAGAATAAAACAATGTAGACTAACCCTCTGCATATTGGCTTATTTGCATATTCAAGCCTGTCTCAAAATACAAGAGCTTTTTACCAGACTGTTCTTTCAAAGACAGCTTGAAATATAGAGTACACATTTTGTGCTCTTGTAGGATGCAGTAACTCCCCATTGCTGACCTATACTTATCTATAACTGGGGTTATAACTCGCTAACTAGCAAAGAATATCCACTGATATGCACTCTGATCTGAACTGATCTGAAAAGCTCATTCACTCGGAGTTGATTGAAAGACTGCTTGTGGTCTACCCCCGCCAATAGAATTCTACTCCGTTGCGCTCTAGCTCTGCCTACAACAAAATCATAGACTCTCAATCTTGCAAAGTTAGATTTGGTTTGGTTTGTTGCATTGAAGAGGTGCTGATATAATGTTGATTCGATCACAGAAAAAACATTGATCTATATAGCACAAACCTCATGGGGCGTACTCTGTGAATTTTAATCTCTTGCGTCTCAGCGCGGCCTGGCATTTCTTCTGTGTGGCAGTCCTGGAATAGATACCCGGTCACACACGAGTGCAGCGTAGAGGGGACAATTTCTATTATCTAATTTACCGCCTGGTGATGTCACCAGACAGGCCAAAACTCCATCCCACCACAATAGGCAGAAATTTGCCATTTTAAGCGGTCTTTTCAAACAGCTCTTACACTAAAAGAGCATAATCATAATTTTCAGAGGGTGAATAGGCAAGACAAAAGATTTAAGTGCCTTTGAACAGGGTATGATAGTAGATGCCAGGCGCACCTGTTTGAGTGTGTCAATAACTGCAACGCTGCTCAACAGTTTCTCGTTGTATCAAGAATGGTCCACCACCCAAAGGACATCCAGCCAACTGGACACAACTGTGGGAAGCATTGAAGTCCATATTGACCAGTATCCCTGTGGAATGCTTTCGACACCTTGTAGAGTTGAGGCCGCTCTGAGGGCAAAAGGGGGTGCTACTCAATAGAAGGTTTTCCTAATGTTTTGTACACTCAGGACACAGGAAAATCACTTTTTTTTTTTTTACTTCACTTGGCCCAGAGTCGTCCAGGTTAGGGTTTGGCCGGCCTACCCCCATAAAGGGGTAGGCCTTCATTGTAAATAAGAATTTGCTCTTAACTGACTAGCCGAGGTAAATAAAGGTTAGATAAAAAATTCATTAAGCAGAGCAGTGCTGTGATCACTTTGAACCAAGACATTAGCTAATGAGACCTGCAGGTCGGCTCTGCAAGTTGCTTATTGTTTCCGGTCTCATTCACTTAGATACCAACTATCTCCCTTTCACTTTCTTTTCCGCTCATTTTATACTTGTAATAAGTGTATATTCTCCTATCTTTTTGCCCCTTCCGTCTCTCTCACTCTCCCGCCACTCTTTCTCCTTCTCCATCCGTCCGTCTTTCTCCAGCTCTCAGTGGAACTGCCACCCAGGACAGTGGGCCACACGTGGCAGCTGGCTTACAGCACGTCTCGTCACGGCTCCAGCCTCAAGTCCCTCTACCGGAGGCTGAAAGGCAGCGACTCGCCTGTACTCATGGTCATCAAGGACTCACTTAATCAGGTGTCCTTTTTATATACTCGTATTTGTTATTTTCACGTTACAAACGACACCCCTAATGTTCCACGCACCATATTTTGAATATCTATCTGACTTCGGTGTTAGAGATTACACAGAATGTGTGCCATAGACTACCTGCTTTTCATTTCATTTGCACTATTAACTTGGACACCCACAGGTCAAGACTACTGTGGGGTTAGTTTGAATAACATACCGATTTTCCAGGAGCCACAGAGTTCGTTGTGGTCACCTATGAAGTCCCCCATTTTATGAACTCTGTCTCGTTTGGTTACCAGAGAGTTGTATTTTGGTTAATGGTAGGTTTGTTTCTCTGTGCTCCAGGTGTTTGGGAGCTTCCTCTCTCACCCTCTGAGGCCGAGTGAGACCTTCTACGGCACAGGAGAGACATTCCTCTTCATGCTGCTTCCTCGCTTCAAGGTCAGCCAAGACACACACACACACACACACACACACACACACAATATGACACACACTATGGCTCACCCACACCTTAAGACACACACGCACTATGGCTCACCCACACACACACCTTAAGACACACACGCACTATGACGCATACACTACACTCACAACCAATGCCATACAATTCTTTCCCACATGTTCTAATCTGAAATGTGGCTTTTTAAGGTATAGGTGCAGAATTGTTGTTTTGCCAAACTAACTGAAAAGACGATACTGTTTGTTGTAAATCTTGCTGACATAATATTGCAGGAGTTTCCATAGCAACCAAATTACTATTCACATCAAGGTCTCTACCAACGTCACATAAACGATTAGTGCATGAATGTGGATTAAGAAAAAGGTACCTTTCTGCTTTTTTATGCACAAACAACGTGTAGGAACTCATTGCTATCAATAGTGTACTGTATATGCATAGCATTACAGAAGGGCAAGGTCATTCATAAGCACAGAGGGGTACTCCTGTGTTGCTATCCTATACTGACTCTGTCCTTGTCACGTCCCACAGTGTTTCAAGTGGACCGGAGAAAACTCCTTCTTCATAAAGGGAGACCTGGACTCTTTTGCTATCGGAGGAGGAAGGTGGGGTCACTCCGAGTCATACCAATATGTCTTAGGTTTTCTTGATGCTGATGTTATTTCTGTTTGCTTGACACTTATTGCATGTTGGTGCTACAGCTACACTACCTGACAAAGTATGTGGACACCTGCTCGTCAAACATCTCATTCCAAAATCATGGGGGATTAATATGGAGTTGGTCCTTCGCTGCTATAACAGCCTCCACTCTTCTGGGAAGGCAATCCACTAGATGTTGGAAAATTGCTGCAGGGACTTGCTTCCATTCAGCCACAAGAGCATTAGTGAGGTCGGCACTGATGTTGGGCAATTAGGCCTGGCTTACAGTCTGCGTTCCAATTCCCCCCAAAGGTGTTCAATGGGGTTGAGGTCAGGGCTCTGTGCAGGCCAGTCAAGTTCTTCCACACTGATCTCAACAAACCATTTCTGTATGGACCTCGCTTTGTGCACAGGGGCATTGTCATGCTGACACAGGAAAGGGCATCCCCAAACTGTTGCCACAAAGTTGAAAGCACAGAATGTRGTCTAGAATGTGATTGTATGCTGTAGCTTTAAGATTTCCCTTCACTGGAACTAAGGGGCTTAGCCCGAACCATGAAAAACAGCCCCAGAACATTATTCCTCCTACACCAAACTTTACAGTTGGCACTATGCATTGGGGCAACTAGCTTTCTACTGGCATCTGCCAAACRCAGATTTGTCCATCGGACCGCCAGATGGTGAAGCGTGATTCATCACTCCACTGCTCCAGAGTCCAATGGTGGCGAACTTTACACCACTCCAGCCGACGTTTGGCGTTGCGCATGGTGATCTTATGCATTGATCACACCGACAGTGTTTTTGTGCAAAATGGTATGCAGCATCATCTGGATATGTGTGCAACAAAAGTTAAACATTCACCTTCTGCTACCATTTCGGTCAAGCCATCTACGCATACAGTTTGACGAAAACATTTTACATACACTTAAGCCAAATACATTTAAACTCAGTTTTCACAATTCCTGACATTTAATCTGCGTAAAAATTCCCTGTCTTAGYTCAGTTAMGATCACCACTTTATTTTAAGAATGTGAAATGTCAGAATAATAGTAGAGAGAATGATTTACTTCAGCTTTTATTTCTTTCATCACATTCCCAGTGGGTCAGAAGTTAACATACACTCAATTAGTATTTGGTAGCATTACCTTTAACTTGGGTCAAACGTTTCGGGTAGCCTTCCACAAGCTTCCCACAATAAATTGGGTGAATTTTGGCCAATTCCTCCTGACAGAGCTGGTGTAACTGAGTCACGTTTGTAGGCATCCTTGCTCGCACACACTTTTTCAGTTCTGTCCACAAATGTTCTATACGATTGAGGTCAGGGCTTTGTGATGGCCACTCCAATACCTTGACTTTGTTGTCCTGAAGCCATTTTGCCACAACGTTGGAAGTATGCTTGGGGTCATTGTCCATTTGGAAGACCCATTTGCGTCCAAGCTTTAACTTCCTGACTGATGTCTTGAGATGTTGCTTCAATATATCCACATAATTTTCCTCCCTCATGATGCCATCTATTTTGTGAAGTGCACCAGTCCCTCCTGCAGCAAAGCACCCCACAACATGATGCTGCCACCTCCGTGCTTCACGGTTGGGACGGTGTTCTTTGGCTTGCAAGCCTCCCCCTTTTTCCTCCAAACATAATGGTCATTATAGCCAAACAGTTTCATCAGACCAGAGGACATTTCTCCAAAAAGTACGATCTTTGGCCCCATGTGCAGTTGCAAAGCAGTGTCTTCTTCCTTGCTGAGCGGCCTTTCAGGTTATATCGATATAGAACTCGTTTTACTGTGGATATATATACTTTTGTACCTGTTTCCTCCAGCATCTTCACAAGGTCCTTTGCTGTTGTTCTGGGATTGATTTGCACTTTTCGCACCAAAGTACGTTCATCTCTAGGAGACAGGACGCATCTCCTTTCTGAACGGTATGACGGCTGCTTGCGTACTATTGTTTGTACAGATGAAGGTGGTACCTTCAGGTGTTTGGTAATTACTCCCAAGGATGAACCAGACTTGTGGAGGCAACTACAATTTTTTTTCTGAGGTCTTGGCTGATTTCTTTTGATATTCCTATGATGTCAAGCAAAGAGGCACTGAGTTTGAAGGTAGGCCTTGAAATACTGTACATCCACAGGTACACTTCCAATTGACTCAAATGATGTCAATTAGCCCATCAGAAGCTTCTACAGCCATGACGTCATTTTCTGGAATTTTCCAAGCTGTTTAAAGGCACAGTCAACTTAGTGTATGTAAACTTCTGACCCCACTGGAATTGTGATACAGTGAAATAATCTGTCTGAAAGCAAATGTTTTACAGAAAAAATTACTTGTCCTGCACAAAGTAGATGTCCTAACCGACTTGCCAAAACTATAGTTTGTTAACAAGAAATGTGTGTAGTGGTTGAAAAACGAATTTTAATGACTTCAACCTAAGTGTATGTAAACTTCCGACTTAAACTGTACGTTCGATAAATCCAACGTATGCACCACACAGAACGCACTGACACTGCCTCTGCAACGCAATGCTGCAAGGCAAACACAGCGTTCCATTGGAAATGAATGTACTTCTGGAGTACCAAAATGCAATGACGCTGTCGATGTGACCGAGGCATTAGGCTTGTGTGCYGCTGCTTGGCCATGGAAACCCATTTCTTGAAGCTCCCGACCAACAGTTCTTGTGCCGATGTTGCTTCCGGAGGCAGTATGGAACTCTGTAATGAGTGTTGCAACCGAGGACAGACAATRTTTACATGCTTCAGCACTCGGCGGTCCCGTTCTGTGAACTTGTGTGGCCTACCATTTCCACTTCACAATAATAGCACTCGCAGGGCAGAAATTTGACAAACTGATTTGTTGGAAAGGTGGCATCCCATGACGGTGCCAAGTTGAAAGTCACTGAGCTCTTCAGTAAGGCCATTCTATTGCCAATGTTTGTCAATGGAGATTGCATGGCTGTGTACTCGATTTTATTCACCGGTCAGCAACGGGTGTGGCTGAAATAGCCAAATACACTCATTTGAAGGGGTGTCCACATACTTTTGTGTGTGTATATACAGTATGTGTCAATATGTTTAGGAAAACACATCACTTTACTCTATTCTAAAGCAAGGAACTGAGTTTCTATCGCTCTCTCTTCCCCAGTGGTCACTTTGGCCTGTGGCTGGATGAGATGCTGTACCTGGGCAGGAGTAGCCCCTGTTACACCTTCAACAACTGCTGCCTCTCGGAAAGAGACGACTTCCACGTCATGGAGCTGGAGGTGTGGACATTCTGGTGAAGACATGAACTCACCTCGCCTAGCAACACATACTGACTCTATCTGGCTGTCCAATAACTGCATTAAACAGGACTCTAAAACCATTCTAGAACAGGACTCTAGAAACCATATACTCTAGTACAATAAGTTGTTGAATGTACCTGACTATTTTGACTTAATTGTGTGGTTTTGGGCTGGAAACTCAACTGTGAATATTCTGAACGTGGACCAAACTGTTACGTGGAGGGGTATTGGTGGTTTGGGACAGAGATTGTAGCCTCACTGCATTGGAAGACTTGTCCTGTTGCAGCCCCTCCACAGGTTGGTATGGTCCTCACTTTCAGGTGACTCTGCATTGTGGATACTGTTGTTCTATGGTGGAATTCACATGTCCTTCTAACAATGGATCTCCCCATCTAAAGGCCTGCCTGCATGTGAAAGCCTGCATTTCCACCCCAGCACAACTCGRACTGTTATTCTGGCACCATAGTTTAAAATTAATGAATTCATTAATTGGAGGAACTGAAATTACTACCCCGTTGCATATGGACCAACTTATATGAACTGGGGGGGTAGGGGGTCTTAACTTAGTATCTTTAGAAATGTTTCATGTTATCCACATACAACCTAAAATTTACTCGGATCTAATTTCTGATCAATGTTCACAGTACAACACGAATGGTTATTAATGTTATAACGTCTTTATCTGATACTTCTGGGACACGTCGGTTTCATCCAGTGTTCAGCGCAAGCTCACTCAAGACTACTTTTTTAGTAAAGATCCATTTTTATTTTTTGCAGACAATTTGCCACTGTCAGTCAAAAAGCATATTTCAAGGGGATGACTCACCTTTGCAATGGCTAAATGTGCTGCCTACATTGCAGCACTTAAGAGGCTGATGGAGAAACAGAACACTTTCCTAATATATGACCCATTTKAAAGTTTATCACATGTACACTTGGTAGAATCCACAATGATTAACTTCTTCTTGCCTCTAAGTTCATTTTTTAGATAATGTTTGGTGTAGTCACCCCTTAAGTTCTGATCTCATGGTCAAGAAATAACTAGTCAGTCAACATAAGACTGTTGGCTTTCATTAAAAAAATATAAAAAAACAAAAGTATTACATTACACATTGTGCCACCATACAGCTTTGTTTCCAGGTTTCCATGACAGCTGTTGGCAACCTCGGGGGAACAGAGCAGGGGTGTTGCCTGCAGAAGCTTTAGCAATGACATCAGGCCCTACCCAGCCAACTTTGGACTTTCAGGCAAGGCCGTCACAAACTGCTGAAACTCTAGAGGGAACGACTTGACCTGCCCTGCCCCTCCAACAGAAATAAAACGTGTGGTTCTTTGCATATTGCGAGATATAACCAATAAAACAGAATAATGCATTATGGTGCAGTCTGTTTTGATATGAAAATGTAGATATAAAGAAAAGTTTGAGCAAAGCAAATCTCACTCACTGTTATCACATGATAACAGAAGGCATAAATAAGTCWAATTAATTAGCCACTAGTGGGTGAGGCCAAAGCAATGTTCGAAACCTGGCCACTGTTCCGACCCTGAACATTGTACTTTAAAATAGTTGGTAAGTAACAGCAACATTAGTGATTATATGGAATGGGATTAGAAGCATGTTAACTTGAAAGAACATCTACCAACTTGAGTATTGAGTTTAGTTATATATATATTTTTAAAGTTGTCCTAAAGCATATGTCTTCAGAAGGGCTCAACTGGTATAGCGGCCACTGTCGTTTGAAGAGGTTGTTGTAATACTGATCATGTTGGATGCTAGTAAAACAACCTGAACAGCTGCCAGCACTGTAGGAATCTGATCCCTACACACAAGTTAACTTTTTCTTTGATCATTATCCTTCACAGAGGAATTACTCTAGTTTTTACACACACACACTTTTGACCACCGTTCGTCTTTACTGTGCCAGGTGCTCCTTGGCTTTCTCCAGACCCTCTTTGAGGAAGTTGATGTACGTAGCAGTGGATGGGTCCTCGAACCCCCCAGAGAAGCTAAATGTGGCAGCTTCCTCCTCCGGCTTCATGGACGTCTGGTCCAGGAAGTAGTTAGCATTGATGTGGTGAACCTAGATAATTTAAGTCATTAGAGATTCAAGTCATTTTCAACCCTCCATAAGCTGTTGTCATTTCCTCCAAACCCTTTTTTTAATTTGTTAGCTGGTTATTTAGCAATGCCCAGAATCAACAAAGTGAAGTATCCACTTAAAGGTTGTTGATAAACAACTGGGATGTTGAGATGGAAACATGATGGAACTGTAAGGACTTACGATAGTGCCGTTGGGCAGCGCCACCATCATTTCTACTGGAAAGTTGTACTTCTCCAGGTGTAGGCGGGCCCTCTGACTCTCAACCGGGTTCTGCTCGTTAGCCTGAGATTAAGATTATTAGGATACATTACCACCACATCAATCAAAACAGACAACAAAACCTCGACAACAGATGGTGTGGAATATGTTCAACATTAGGTCACTTGAGACAAACTTTGATTTAGTAATGAACACTATCCATTTAAAAGTGGTATCATTATTTTAGGCTTGAACCTTGATGATGAGCCAGTGGTGGCTGGTGTCACTTTAAATCGAAGGATGGGCTCATTGTAATATCTGGAATGGAACAAATACATAGTTTCCATGTTTGACACCTTTCCATCCATTCCATTACAATGAGTCTGTCATTCGATTAAACTGCCTACCAGTTGGGCTGGGCTGAGCAATATGGGCCTCTCACTCACCTGCATGTCCTCAAGCTCTTTGACCAGGGACCAGCTGCTGACGAAGCTCTGGTTGAGCAGGGCCAGGACGGGCGAACTTTCCAGGACTGTCTCCCGGAGAGTCCGCCCAGAACCTGTGACAATGTGTTTGGAGGAAGCAAAAAGGTCAGATGCAAAGCTAAAGACATTGTAATATTCAGTGCTCGAAAAGGTAAGGCTATGCTGCTTTAACTGGATGTCTTTCCCTTAGTCACTCACTTCAACCCCCCCAAGATGACACCCCTTGACCCCCAGGTCCAGGATATACTTTATATTTTGTAAGTTCATCACTTAAAATGGCCCTAAGTGAGCACTAAGGTGGATTATAATCCTTATTTTCTTCACAGAGCACAGTGTCACAGGTGAACCATCTCACCTCAGCAGGATTGGTCATCTAGTGCCCCCCAGAGGAGGATGGAGTGCACCAGCTTGCTCTCTTCCTGCGCTCGCTGAAAGGCCTCCGAGAAGGGCAGGTATGACACCTGTGGACAATGGAAGAAGAGATGTACATCATCACAATGGTGTGGAGTCTCAAGTTATTTTTAAGAGAGCTTGGGGACTACCAAGTTCTGACCGAAGTTCAAAGGTGACTAGAACAATCCCCTAAATAGATGGGACAAAACTGAGCATGCGTTTTGAGCCGTACCTTCTTGAAGGGGTAGAAGGTGACCTCGAGGCGGCGAGCAGCCTCCTCACGGCTGATCTCAGACGTCCAGTGGATGTCCTCGAAGACAAACTGGACAGGGTCGCTGCCTCCCCCTCGGCTATCGATAATATTCCCCTCCTCATCCTGGATGAAGGAGGGCGTGGATGGACCAGCGGCCCGCAGCTCCATCTGACAACACACACAGCGTTTCTTAATATGAATACTACCGTGCTCCACACTCATGCTACGAGTGCATTCTCCGAGGACGTTCTCTTGAGTACGAGAGTGTGGAGAACGCATAAAACATTCCATTTGAGAAGCACTCGCACGCCCCTGACTGTATTACCTCACGCTGCACCTCCCCATTCACTGAACTTGCCTCCAGCCAGGACATTGGCAATAGAGACGAAACAAGAGTTCCACAAAGCCAATGTTTTACTTCATAATTATCAGCTAGGTAGTTTAACAGGCAACGACGTACAACTATTGTTATGCAAGGTAGATGACAGCTGTCGAGACGCGTAGTCCACTTGTCATTCCAATCTCCTTTGCATTAGCTTAGTCTCTTCTGTAGCCTGTCAACTATGTGTCTGTCTATCCCTGTTCTNACACACACACACTTTTGACCACCGTTCGTCTTTACTGTGCCAGGTGCTCCTTGGCTTTCTCCAGACCCTCTTTGAGGAAGTTGATGTACGTAGCAGTGGATGGGTCCTCGAACCCCCCAGAGAAGCTAAATGTGGCAGCTTCCTCCTCCGGCTTCATGGACGTCTGGTCCAGGAAGTAGTTAGCATTGATGTGGTGAACCTAGATAATTTAAGTCATTAGAGATTCAAGTCATTTTCAACCCTCCATAAGCTGTTGTCATTTCCTCCAAACCCTTTTTTTAATTTGTTAGCTGGTTATTTAGCAATGCCCAGAATCAACAAAGTGAAGTATCCACTTAAAGGTTGTTGATAAACAACTGGGATGTTGAGATGGAAACATGATGGAACTGTAAGGACTTACGATAGTGCCGTTGGGCAGCGCCACCATCATTTCTACTGGAAAGTTGTACTTCTCCAGGTGTAGGCGGGCCCTCTGACTCTCAACCGGGTTCTGCTCGTTAGCCTGAGATTAAGATTATTAGGATACATTACCACCACATCAAGCAAAACAGACAACAAAACCTCGACAACAGATGGTGTGGAATATGTTCAACATTAGGTCACTTGAGACAAACTTTGATTTAGTAATGAACACTATCCATTTAAAAGTGGTATCATTATTTTAGGCTTGAACCTTGATGATGAGCCAGTGGTGGCTGGTGTCACTTTAAATCGAAGGATGGGCTCATTGTAATATCTGGAATGGAACAAATACATAGTTTCCATGTTTGACACCTTTCCATCCATTCCATTACAATGAGTCTGTCATTCGATTAAACTGCCTACCAGTTGGGCTGGGCTGAGCAATATGGGCCTCTCACTCACCTGCATGTCCTCAAGCTCTTTGACCAGGGACCAGCTGCTGACGAAGCTCTGGTTGAGCAGGGCCAGGACGGGCGAACTTTCCAGGACTGTCTCCCGGAGAGTCCGCCCAGAACCTGTGACAATGTGTTTGGAGGAAGCAAAAAGGTCAGATGCAAAGCTAAAGACATTGTAATATTCAGTGCTCGAAAAGGTAAGGCTATGCTGCTTTAACTGGATGTCTTTCCCTTAGTCACTCACTTCAACCCCCCCAAGATGACACCCCTTGACCCCCAGGTCCAGGATATACTTTATATTTTGTAAGTTCATCACTTAAAATGGCCCTAAGTGAGCACTAAGGTGGATTATAATCCTTATTTTCTTCACAGAGCACAGTGTCACAGGTGAACCATCTCACCTCAGCAGGATTGGTCATCTAGTGCCCCCCAGAGGAGGATGGAGTGCACCAGCTTGCTCTCTTCCTGCGCTCGCTGAAAGGCCTCCGAGAAGGGCAGGTATGACACCTGTGGACAATGGAAGAAGAGATGTACATCATCACAATGGTGTGGAGTCTCAAGTTATTTTTAAGAGAGCTTGGGGACTACCAAGTTCTGACCGAAGTTCAAAGGTGACTAGAACAATCCCCTAAATAGATGGGACAAAACTGAGCATGCGTTTTGAGCCGTACCTTCTTGAAGGGGTAGAAGGTGACCTCGAGGCGGCGAGCAGCCTCCTCACGGCTGATCTCAGACGTCCAGTGGATGTCCTCGAAGACAAACTGGACAGGGTCGCTGCCTCCCCCTCGGCTATCGATAATATTCCCCTCCTCATCCTGGATGAAGGAGGGCGTGGATGGACCAGCGGCCCGCAGCTCCATCTGACAACACACACAGCGTTTCTTAATATGAATACTACCGTGCTCCACACTCATGCTACGAGTGCATTCTCCGAGGACGTTCTCTTGAGTACGAGAGTGTGGAGAACGCATAAAACATTCCATTTGAGAAGCACTCGCACGCCCCTGACTGTATTACCTCACGCTGCACCTCCCCATTCACTGAACTTGCCTCCAGCCAGGACATTGGCAATAGAGACGAAACAAGAGTTCCACAAAGCCAATGTTTTACTTCATAATTATCAGCTAGGTAGTTTAACAGGCAACGACGTACAACTATTGTTATGCAAGGTAGATGACTAGCTGTCAATTTTTTGTGGGTAGCTAGCTAGCCCGTTAGCCATATTTACTTACTATGGCCTTGAGATCTATGCACATGTTAACACAGTGTGTATTTATTAATGTATCAAGATAAAATATTGTTGTCATGCAACATATGAGATGTGAATGGGCACCATTTCATTCCGAAGTCGGAGTTTATTTTCTCTTGCATCAGCTAAAATATTCTCTGCCATTGATTTCAAGATATTTTGAGTTGTTTTTTACATGGTTGTGTCATAGTCCTGTGCATACTTTCCGTTGAAGCTTGCGTCGATGCATGCTTCAAAGTATGTACAAATGGAGTATGCATCCGAGAAGTGCCCTCTGTGCTCCGTGTCGCATACTTTGATTTGGACTTATGCTCTGACAGTCCCGTGCTCGGAGCACGGTAGTATGCATATTGACAAAACACCCACAGAGATCCCATAACAAATACAACACATCCTACTATGTCACATTACGCCAAATCAAATGTTGGTATGCCATAGCATGACAAGGCACAGTAACCTACCTGTGGCAGGTATCCAATGTCCACCTCCATATTACTGTTCTCAGTGGCTCCATAGAGCCACTCCATGTCCACATTCAGAGTCCTGTGAGACCGGGAGAAGTCAGTGTCTGCCATCTTACATTCACTTACGGATATATCAGTAGCATTACTATCATCCTAAAGGTCTACTCTGAATGGATAAGACACAAAGTCTGTAGACTACAGAGGTAATTCTGGTTATCAATAACAGAGTCAACCATGTTATTCACTGACCTGTCGTTGGGGACGTAGAGGGTGAACTGTCGGACGTGGGATGAGTCCCGGGAGAGGATGATGTTGCCAGTGAACTGGCCCGGGGTGAACCAGAAGGGGAAGTCTGGGACATCATTGAGCTGGAACTCTGCATGGATCCTGTGGAGGTACAGGGGTAATAACATGGTATCTAGTTGTAAACTCAATGGACTAGGCTTGATGAGGAATCTCAGAGTTCCCTCACCTGAAGACAATGTCCAGATAAAAGTCACTGGCGGCTCGGATGCAGGCCACTGTTCCCTGAGGGGCAAAACGGGACTTGATGAATGGCCGTGGGTGGAACATACTTAGCAGGGAGTGAATGAGAACCTGTGGGGAAACAAATACAGTCACTGCTAGGTTCATGTATTTCCTTCAACCAAGCTGTGACATTTTACGTTTTCTACTGATAACACTTGACAGACTATGCTGTAATATCATCTCATAGTCAAAGATGTATATATATATAATCGTCGCCAAGAGTTTGAGTGATGAACAAGTGTAGTAGACAGTTAAAGTCAAACTGAATATAAAATATCAGATACAGTCACTTCCTAAAACCAAAACCGTACCTCTTTTCCTCGTGGTGCAGGAGGGTGGTAGCGATTGTTTGGCAGGTACCCAGTGAAGATGTTGAGCTCACTCTGAATGACCCACCAGGTGTCCCCCACTTCCCCTTTGTTTTTTGGGGGCAGGAAGGCCCTGAACTGGCTGGCAGAGAAGGACATGGAGGGCACAGCAGGACTCTGCCAGGAACGCAGCCCACTCAGGGAACTATGAGTAACCTGGAAAGGCGGAGACTAATTGTGATATCTGAGGCTTTCTCTGCTAAGCCTTGGACTGTCTATTTGAACCTTTTTCTCCCTTTTCTGTAATTTATCACCATAAGTCCTTTTATAAAAGCAACTTAATGGTAGGTCATCTTTCGAATTCAGAGACACAGCTTCGAAAGCAGTAAAATGTTTACAYGGTAGAGTGTTATCTATTCTCTATTCAAACCACCCAGCTTATAATTCAGTGTAAATCACAGGTAAGGTAAGACATCACTGTCATTATAACGTGAGTGTTGGGCTGGTCTACTCTTATTACCCCAAGGAAGCCGTCCTTGCTCTTCGTCATTGTGTCAAGCTGCAGAGGCCGCATCTTGGCCTCCAGGGTTAGGGTCTCTCCATTGGGATCATGGGTCACTTCCTCCTCAAAATCTGCTGGAGGTGAGATCCCTGCAGGGAGGCAGGCAAAAGGTTACAAACCAATGACTGTGTATTCATGTTGGGTTTGTGGGGATGGAGTATTTTGGATTTGAATGTGTTAGGGTGCATAAGAAGGCTGGTGGTGAACCTGTGAGTTTCTCTGCGACGAGTTTGAACTCCTCAGGACTAAGGTACAGGTCATGGTCTGTGTCCAAGGAGGAGAAGAGAAAGAGGCCCTCGGTACCCAGTGCTTTCAAGGCCACTTCCTGTTGGAGGAACACACAATAAGAGCTCCTTATTGTGTCTTACTGTGTCAGTTCTCACGCTCCAGTGACATTCCTGGACAATGTCTGGGACAGATCAGAGTGAACCTTTTAAACACAAACCTCTAAGCACACTACAATTTTTAAAACATTGTTTTGGATAAAGAAAGCAGCTACAAATATATCAGTTTATCAAATGAGTGTACGTGAAATTAATCATGCCAAGGAAGTGACGGGATTAGTTTCCCAAAAGAATGTTGTAACCTTGAGGCCCTTCTACACAAAAATACACTGACTGCGTGCTCTCTTATGTTAGCTCAATGGATGGAAGAAGGAGAACAACTTGTGAGCCAGACAACTACTTCTGTAAGTGGGGTGTTGATTGTGGGACCAGCTGTGGCAGACATCCAACCCCCTAATAAAACGATTTTGGGTAAAAAAAAAAAAAGTAAAAGTGTTTGATCCCACAAAGACAATACGTGGCATGCAAGGTATGTGTTCAATTTCTAATGTCAAATAAAATAAGCCCCATGATTTCAAATACTATGAATAACTTTTAACAGTTAAGAAGAAAAATAACTACCATCAGCACAAGACTTGGCAGAGAAAATGCACTCTTTGCGATAATTTCAAAAGGTAATTAATGTRTTATATCATAGTCAATCAGTTGTGGAAAAAGTACAAAATGTTCATACCTGAGTAAAAGTAATGATACCTTAATAGAAAATGACTCAAATAAGTCACCCAGTAAAATACTAATTGAGTAAAAGTCGAAAAGATTTGGTTTTAAATGTACTTAAGTATCAAAAGTAAATGGAATTGCTAAATTGTATTTAGTGAGTCCGCCAGATCAAAGGCTGTAGGGATGATCAGAGACGTTCTCTTGATAACTGTGAATTGGACCATTTTCCTATCAAAATGTAACGAGTACTTTTGGGGTGTCAGGGAAAATGTATGGAGTAAAAAGTACATTATTTTCTTTAAGAATGTAGTTTAGTAAATGTAGGCAAAAATATAAATAGTAAAGTAGAAATACTACTAAAGTCGTTTTTTGGGGGGGTACTTTAAAATATTTTTACCTAAGTACTTTACACCACTGCAGTCAATTCAGATGCAGAACTAAAGACATCTGCTGAAAAAGATGCGTAAAACATGGATACAGATGTTGAACTTACATGACGTTTAAGTAGCTGTGAGTCCTGATAATATGTATAACCAAAGGCAAGAAGGGGAACAATAATGAACATAAGCAATGTTGACATTGCTCCAATGATCCAAGATCGCTTGGACCTGCCAGGCGCCAGTCGTTCACCGCCTTGAGATTTGTCCAGACGCTCATCCTCCCCCAAACTAGCTTTCTTGTCCTCCGGGATTCTTTTATCCACGTCCGCGGCCATTCCCTTCTCTCGCCCCTACACAAACGCAGGCATGCTCTCTAGAAAGACAATCAGCGCAAAGTACCTTTATCTATTGGAAATACAGCTACCAATTACGGTTAAAATGTACTCTACTCGGTAGAACTATCCGCGACTTCCCGGTCGCTACTCTGTTGCAACCAACAGCTAGCTATATATGTATCGACATTCATGTCTMGATAGTCTCATTTTCCACATCTCTTCTTCTCCATTCATCGAATACATTCCCTGAGGGGCAAGACAGCATTAAAGGGCCAGTGTGCTATTTTGTTATTCGCTGGAATATCTGCTTGGTTCATCATAATCATAATAATATGTAGGACTTGCCAGAGAACATTGGATGAATGGAAAGCCTTTTAAACATATATTCATATTTAAAAAAGTATCTATAATTGTATGTTTTGATATCAATCATTCAAAAATGTATATCAAGAAATGATTTTATCAATATCAATAATTCGAATTATATAACCTTTATTTAACTAGGCAAGTCAGTAAGAACAAATTCTTAGGGCGGCGCACCGGCCAAACCCGGACGATGCTGGGCCAATTGTGCGCCGCCCTATGGGACTTCCAATCACGGCCGGTTGTGATACATTCTGGATATCAATAATTCCCCATAGGATTCAATGGAAAAATAATAAAATTATCGCCATCAAAAATCTGATTTTGTTATATAAAAACAAATTATCAATATAAAAAAATAAGTTGTTGGATTCCGAATATATTAGCATATATTTATCTTCATTAACACTGAAATATCAATCAGCTTCGATTCGCCGCTTTTTACATAAAGTACCGTCACTCGCATGTGGTAGAAGCCGCTAATGTTCTGTAGTACAATTTTTTTTAGATGCGGTGAGATCGAGTCCCCCTGCAGACAAACATTTCCCCCCCTTAAAAATACTATCTATTGCTGCTCCTCCAGAGTCCAATAATACATATGTGACGGTCATTATAACAATGTCGCTAAAGTTGTATTCTCTGGCACGAAATCAATAATTACGTGTGTATTTCATAACATCAGTAACTKTTTTTTCCCCTTTTTGACATGACGTAAACTCTTAATGCATTAAAGCCAATTTATGCTTGCTCTGGCAATGCGATCTGGAGGCTCAGTAGAGGTTTTTGACACAATTGCGGAGCCTCTGGAGGCTTGCGGAGGCCAAGTCGAGCTCTGTACCGCATCGCCTTGCGCCTCCCAAATGTTTTTTGCACCTCATTGACATGATTGGTTGACGGTAGTTGGGGGCCGGAGGTCCTGTATAAACACAAACTCACTTCCTTGACCACTTCTGTCACAAAAGTTCTGCTCTGCTCCCGAAGCATGAAAGCTCTGCCTTCTGCAGAAGCCCCATCGCAGTAAATGTAGTAAGGCCACTGCAGAGTCCAGATTGACCATGCAGAGCCTTTTACACCAGTCTCAACATCAACAATGAAGAGGCGACTCCGGGATGCTGGCCTTCTAGGCAGAGTTGCAAAGAAAAAGCCATATCTCAGACTGGCCAATAAAGATGGTCAAAAGAACATACACTGGACAGAGGAACTCTGCCTGGAAGGCCAGCATCCCGGAGTCGCCTCTTCACTGTTGAGACTGGTGTTTTGCAGGTATTATTTAATGAAGCTGCCAGTGTAACAGTTTTAACTTTACATCCGTCCCCTCGCCCATACCCGGGCTCGAACCAGGGACCCTCTGCACACATCAACAACTGACACCCACGAAGCATCGTTACCCATCGCTCCACAAAAGCCGCAGCCCTTGCAGAGCAAGGGTAACCACTACTTCAAGGTCTCAAAGCGAGTGACGTAACCGATTGAAACGCTATTAGCGCACACCACCGCTAACTAGCTAGCCATTTCACATCCGTTACACCAGTTGAGGACTTGGTGAGGCATCTGTTTCTCAAACTAGACACTCTTAATGTACTTGTCCTCTTGCTCAGTTGTGCACCGGGGCCTCTCACTCTTTCTATTCTGGTTAGAGACAGTTTGCGCTGTTCTGTGAAGGAAGTAGTACGCAGCGTGGTACGAGATCTTCAGTTTCTTGGCAATTTCTCACATGGAATAGCCTTCATTTCTCAGAACAAGAATAGACTGATGAGTTTCAGAAGAAAGGTACTTGTTTCTGGCCATTTTGAGCCTGTAATCAAACCCACAAATGCTGATGCTCCAGATACTCAACTAGTCTAAAGGCCAGTTTTATTGCTTCTTTAATCAGAACAACAGTTTTCAGCTGTGCTAACATAATTGCAAAGGCTTTTCTAGTGATCAATTAGCTTTTCAAAATGATAAACTTGGATTAGCTAACACAGCAGTGACAGTTGCTGATAATGGGCCTCTGTAGATAGTAGATGTAGATTATCCATTTTTAAAAATCTGCCGTTTCCAGCTACAAGTCCTTTACAACATTAGCAATGTCTACACTGTATTTCTGATAAATTTGATGTTATTTTAATGGACAAAAAAGGGATTTTTCTTTCAAAAACATTTTTAAGTGACCCCAAACTTTTGAACGGTGGTGTGTATATATAGAGAATTCTTTTAAATCAACAAAATGTACATAATACAATTATTGATATCAAAAAATTCTATGAATTTATGTTAAAACGGCTTTCCGTATTGGATGTGCTTGTCCCAAAACATCTGTGGCTTCTTGCTGCTACAAATACATTTGACATCGGTGCCAATAATAAACAGAACGCAACTGCTCAATAAGTTGAAACCTCCATGACAACACATTGTAAAATCCATGAAAGTGTTAACAAAAATACTTCCTAAACACTGACGGAATGGTACTATAATTGGATTTAAGGGTAACAGTGAATTATAGGAGCACAAACTGCTTTACAGTAGCATTTCATCTCAAATGACAATCAAGCAATTTATTGAGTTCGTCCAGACAGTGTATTCTAAATTCAGAGCTATATTTAATGTTTTACGGGTTGCACAGGCATTGAATAAAGACTGTATAAACATTTTGCATTTGTCACTAGATTGTCTCAAGCCTGCTGTCAGAATGACAAATTATTTTGTAAATTATTATTTTTTTCACCTTTATTTAACCAGGTAGGCCAGTTGAGAACAAGTTTTCATTTACAACTGCGACTTGGCCAAGATAAAGCAAAGCAGTGCGACAAAGACAACAGAGTTACACAAAAACAAAACGTATAGTCAATAACACAAAAGAAAAGAAAAATGTCTAAAATAGAAACTCAATTTCCTTTTAGTTTATTATTGTTTCTGTCAACAAGTTCACATTTTGCACCACAGACATTACATATCTACAGGTGCATGTACATATATATATGGGCAATGCATTTATGTAAAGCAATGTCCATAGTTCAGAGTCACCAAAAAGTAAGACGTTCTTAAAGAACAGCAGTCCACATTCAGTCCATCTTCTCTTCCACCTCTTGTGTTTTCACCTCTACGGTTTTGTGAGGTATATAAGAACCCATACCTGCAGCTCTATCTGCTTCTGCCTGAGTGTAGGGTTCATCCTTCAACAGCTTAATCCTGAACAGAGTGTTGGACAGTGAAGAAATGTAGCTGCTAAGTCATCAAAACATCATCAACATGCCCAGCTACAAAGTTATACTACTAGGGTGCTGGGGGGAGGGACGGTGTGTCACAGGAACTGTATCCACATTTATTCAAAGAACAGTTGTCTGCTTCAAAAGAAGTGAGGATCTTACCGTTTTTTGTGCACTTTGGTTTTAAAGTGGTCCTTCAGGGCTTTCACGTCAATAAAATATCGTCTGTAAACAAAACACACGCACATTAAATTACGGCTTTCAAGTTGCCACATTTTTTTTWATGTGAACCTTTTGGATAGATGCAAGAAAGAGCATAAAATTGCTTACGCGCAATGTAAACAGTAGTGCTGGGCACTGCCAGTGACATCATAGTCCACCTCCTGTTTGAGCAACTTGGCTGCAGCTGAGGGCTTCATGTCTGCATGGATTTCGTCCAAGTGCTTCTTATAATTCTTTGTCTTCCATGTCTTGCCAATACTCTTCTTCCTGGTACTGTTGTGGTTTCCGATCTGTTTGGATTTCCCCATGGTGGTGCTAGGTGATACCTATTGGAATAATATAATGGGTGATTGCAAAATCGTTGCTATTCTATTGCATGGATTAATATGTACGCAGGCTGCTTTACGTTTACAAGCAATTTACAACACCATTGGCATATTGTCTGACTTGACTGTCAAAATTGCCATATGTTAAGTTTTTTACTTGATATAAACATTAACTAGCTAGTTATCTAGTAGTAGCTACGTTAGCTAGCTTACAGCAGTTACTGAGACAGGACCCGTCTTCTAATCAAAATCTTAATCTACGCGATAAATAACACTTTTCAAAACGAGTTTAACGTACCTTAGTTAAAAATGATTGCAAGACCTTTCTGTTGTCATAACACAGTATTAAACTCACCCTGTCGATAATTTTTTTCCACAAAACGGTGCTGTTCGTTTTTTAGCTTGGCTAACTAGCTTGCTAGAATCTTTCACACGTGTTTGTTGACGGAATCATATCCGGGTCAACGTGTCGTGGTCAACATGCTGTACCTAAACACGCCACTAGAGGAAGCTAGAACACAGCCTAAAATGTTATTAGTAGGCCTGTGTGCAAACGGGCGGTACAGCAGGTCTCCTGCACGGAGGAGCGGGAAATATACTGAACTAAAATATACGATTTCAACGATTTTCCTGAGTTACAGATCATATAAGGAAATCAGTCAATTGAAAAATTCATTAGGCCCTAATCCAGGGCTGCCAACTTTTGAAGAAAGCTTGGGGTGAAATTTGCTATGTGAATTTCATTTCCCCCTGGCACAACCCCTAGAATGGAAAATATTACATTTACTGAAATTCTACATCTTTAACATGGTTTAAGCTATGACCAGTGTGGAAAATAAAACAATTAAAAGCACAGGTCAAGCGTATATAGGATGCTTTGAACATTAAACGAACCACTCAGAATTAGACACTTTGCGATTTTGGGGTGATGAAATTTAAAGTAAAATTGTAATATTTATGGTTGAGGCAGTGGATAACCAAATCATAGATTGCGGTCTCCTTGTCTATAGACCGCTTTCAAGGTAAGGACACAAACATTTTGTATTTTTGTAACACCTCGCTCTTTAAAATAGGGCTGGGGAAAAATCCTACTTGCTCTACAGGAGGTTTGGCCTCTTAAGTGCTGGGTGTTTGAAAATGTCATTGTTGTAACAATTCATTTCTCAAAATCGAATGAATATCAATATTCATGTGGTTAATTCCTACTAGTTGAAGATCCTTGCCTTAATTTTACCTTACATAAACATATGTATTTATGATTTGTGAGTACACCTACCATTTCTGCCTAACATGTGCACAATACTACAATTATATTTGATTCCTGCAGCATTTATCATCCAATGCTTATTGGTATGACTTATTCAATACTGTCCATAAATGGTTGCAAAAATTAATTGCCTCATAATTCATTTTCAAAAGACAGCCATAGATTTCAAATATGTAATTACGCTGGCAAAATTATGAAGAAATTGAATTAAATACGTGTGGAATAACAGTATTCTTGCTTACTAGCACAGTAATTAACCTATATGTTAGCCTACTGTTAAGAATGAGTCCAAGGGAGTAGTAGAGTGGGGTATCCAGGACAGAGTAGCAGGATGACGAGACGTGGAACTGGAGACAGGGACCAGAGTCAGAGGCGAACTGCAGCGGAGAGGAAAACAGTGTCAGGCAAGGAAAACAGGATCTAATAGTAACAATGGCTAGAAGGACAMACAGACTGACTGACTAGAGATTACAATCTGGCCATGTGGAAGTGGCAGGGCTGAGTATTTGTAGAGGTCGTGATTATGGAACAGGTTGCAGCTGGTGGGGATCTGCTCTGACTCCAGCACACCTGTCTCCGCCCACACAATCACACACACACAGAGAGAGGGAGAGAGTACTGGGGGAGTGGTGGCAATTCAGGGAGACAGAGGATGAGCAGTAGAGGGCAATGCAGGAGCAGATGTCTTCAGGAGATTTTATTATTTATTTACTGTCACAAAATTACATAAATCTGCCCCTACACCCTGACCAAATTATTTTTCTATTTATTGTGCCCCCTCTGGAAGAAAAAAAACATACACTTTTGGTTCACAATCTGTTTGACAAAATTATTTTAATAGTTACTAATGTTCTAATCAATTACCCTACCAAACTTCCCTGCTAAAACATACTGTAGGTCTGTCTGCTGACTTTTCATTGTCACAGCCTAAATGCCAATCACCAAACGAGTGATTGGCATCTTTTGACAGCATGTACTGTCAAAAGAATGCATTCTGCAATAGGAAGTAACAGCAACCTAATTTTGTTGACAAAGTTGTACATAAAACAGCGCTACTGTGCTGAGTTTTATACACTCAGCAAGAACGTTCACTCTCTCCATTCAGCGCCACTCTAATCTTGAGGGGCGTTTCTTTAAAACATGCATCCAATCCCCTTGATCCCTTACATAAGTAGCCCAATCAATGTGCCGCTCTTCACAGTGCTGTGGCAAGACAGAACAATGATAGAGGTTCAGCTCGTGATGTTAAGGATCGTACCCTTTTTCCAATTTTCGCCTAAAATGACATACCCAAATTTGACTGCCTGTAGTTCAGGACCCGAAGCAAGGATATGCATATTCTTGATACCATTTGAAAGGATACACTTTGAAGTTTGTGGAAATGTGAAATTTCTGTAGGATAATATAACACATTAGAATACAAACAAAAAAACACTTTTTTATTATTACTTTTTAAATGGAAGAGAAATGCCACACTTTCAGAAAGGATTCTAGGTGTAATTTKGATTTTGGCCCCCAGACAGAAGCAGGGTGTGTGCAAAGTTTCAGACTGATCCAGTGAAGAATTATGCAGAATATTTTGTATCAAGTCTGCCAGGAGTTTGCCCAAAAGTGCAGAACTGGTCAATTGATACATTTTCAAGTACATAACTATAGAGAACATACAATGCTATGGTAATAACAAATAAAAAATTAAAGTTTGCACACTCCCAGGAATGTCATACATGATGGATCATTAACTTATACACTAACTTTCACACATCTTGATGGCTGGGCCAGATGAGTGTGGAGCCAGAGACAGCAGTGGTGTCAAACTGTAGACACCAGTTCCTACATTTGAACATAAAAATMGATTTTATCAAACAAAACTATTCTACATTTTATCTCTGGGACCCTCAGGATGACAAATCAGAGCAAGATTGCTGAATGTAAGTACATCATTTACCTTCAGAGGTGAATGTATCAAACCAGTTGCCGTTATAAAAGTTTTGTTGTTATGCACTCTCCTCAAACAATAGCATGGTATTTTCTCACTYTAATAGCTACAGTTAATTGGACACTACAGTTAGATAAACAAGAATTTAAGCTTTCTGCCCATATAAGACATGTCTATGTCCCGGAAAGTTGGCTGTTGTATATAATGTCATTCTAGTCACATTAGCGCACGTTAGCAACAACCGTCCCATAGAGGTTAAATTGCAGGCGCAAATGCTCTGATTTCAAAACAATTTGGAGCACAGTTGAAAAGTTAACYCACTGACTAATTAGAAAATAAAAGCAGTACTTTTCTATGCATGAGATATAAGAGGTGTGCCGTGAGAGCCTGAGAAGAGGGTCAAATCCATGTGTCTCACGTCCAATGTGTGAGAGTTGGCAGCTCTGCCTGATCTATGGATTTCACTTGTTTGGGCAGTGGCACAGCCATGGGTGGGCCTGGGAGAGCATAGGCCCACCCACTGGGGAGCCAGGCCCAGCCAATCAGAATGAGTTTTCCCCCACAAAAGGGCTTTATTACAGACAGAAATACTCTGTTTCATCAGCTGTCCAGGTGGCTGGTCTCAGACAATCTTGCAGGTGAAGAAGCTGGTGTCACACCCTGATCAGTTTCACCTGTCCTTGTGATTGTCTCCACCCCCTCCAGGTGTTGCTTGTTATCCCTTATGTATATATCCTTGTGTTTCCTGTCTCTGTGCCAGTTCGTCTTGTATGTTCCAAGTCAACCAGCGTGGTTTTCACGTGTGCCTGCCTTTTCTATTCTTGTTTACTCGTCCTCCCGGGTTTGACCATTGCCTTTTTTTCTGAACTCTGTACCCACCTGTCTAACCATTCTGCCTGCCCTGACCTCGAGCCTGCCTGCCACACTGTACCACCTGGACTCTGAACTGGTTTTGACCTTTTGCCTGTCAACAACCATTCTCTTATCTACCCCTTTTGGGTTGATTAATAAATATGAAAGACTCAAACCATCTGCCTCCTGTATCTGGGTCTCGCCTTGCCCTTATAGCTGGATGTGGATGTGGAGGTCCTGGGCTGGCGTGGTTACACGTAGTCTGTGGTTGTGAGGCTGTTTGGACGTACTGCCAAATTCTCTAAAATGACATTGGAAGCAGCTTATGGTAGAGAAATTAACATTAAATTCTCTGGCAACAGCTCTGGTGGACATTCCTGCTGCCAGCATGCCAAATGCATGCTCCCTCAAAACTTGAGTCTGTGGCACGGTGTGACAAAACTGCACATTTTAGTGGCCTTTTAATGTCCCCAGCACCAGCTGCACCTGTGTAATGATCATGCTGTTTAATCAGCTTCTTGATATGCCACACCTGTCAGGTGGAAGGATTATCTTGGCAGAGGAGAAATGCTCACTAACAGGGATGTAACCACATTTGTGCACCATATGAGAGAGAAGCTTTTTGTGCATATGGAACATTTACAGGATTTTTTAAATTTAAGATCATGAAACATGGGAACAACACTTTACATGTTGCGTTTATATTTTTGTTCAGTATAGTTGATGGAGCGAGTGGAGGTAAGGAAGCTATGGCAGTGGATTCCCCACAGCCTGTTGAGATTCAGAATGTCATTCACCGGTTGAAAGACACAGATACACTGATAGTGAAGGTTGATTTTTGTGGCGTTAATTGCGCAAATGATTAATTGTACTGCCCAAACAAACAAGAGGTGCAAGAAACTGTACATAATTGTATTTGTCTGTGGTTGAAAGTTTTTTTTAGGGGGGGGGGGGGGTCTTCAGGAATTAACAGCTGAAACATTGCAGGGAATACTGAATGAATATGTGATTTGAATTGGACTGTGACTAAAGGAGTGGGATGTATGATTGTTTTGTATCTACTTGTGTAATGTTGTTTTATTCCCCCTTTCCTCAAAGGATTTTATTTTTCTCCAGTTCACTACCCATACAGTAGGTGGCGGGAATACAATGTATAGGTTGTAGTCTGCTAAAAAACCTCACAGATGAAGAAGCGGTGGGTTGATGACAATGCCGTCAAGTACAATCTGTACAAACCTAAATCTCCCGACTACAATACAGTGGCAGCAGCCAGAGTCTGGCGGGAAGTGAGCTGGCAACCGGAGTGTTGCTGGTATCAAATCCTAGATGCCATTACCTGCCATTGTGCCCCAGAGCAAGGCACTTAATCCCCCACAACAACAGCTTCCCGGGCGCCCAGTGTGGCAGCCCCATGCACCTCTCCAAAACCTGTATATGCATGTATCAGTGGAGGCTGCTGAGGGGAGAACGGTTCATAATAATGGCTGGAAAGGAGCGAATGGAATCATGGAACCCATGTGTTTGATGTATTTTATACCATTCCATACATTCCGCTCCAACCATTACCACGAGCATGTCCTCCCCAATTAAGGTGCCACCAACCTCCTGTGGTATTATTGTAGTATTTGTGTCTGAGGGTTGGGTTAAAAGCAAAAGTCAAATTTAGTTTGCAATTGACTAATAAACTTAGGGAGTTTTCACAGTTTTGAGCTATAGTTCGAATCAGAGTTTGAAATTTGGCAATGTGACAAATAGTCTAATTAAAATTGCTAAACAAAACCACTTGTCCATGCAAGTTTCTTCWTTGGACAAAAATGCTCACGTTAAATCCATTTATGATTAAAATGAAGCATCACTTGTGTCCCAATCTTAATATTACTTTCGCTATGGTCTTCCAACAACATACGGGAGGAAAAAAGAGCAATAGCCCCAGTCTCCTCTAATCTGCATCGGAAGCACTCATAAAAGTGCTGCTACTCACAGAATGTTAGGTCGTGTCTACACTTGACACTTACATGCGACTTCTATCAGAAAACGAAGATAGCATTGGAAAGACGGGTCTAGGACCAAAAGGCTCCTTAACAGCTTCTACACCAAAACCATAAGACTGCTGAACAATGAGTCAAATGGCCACGCAAACTATTTACATTGACCCCCAATATATATATATATATATATATATATATTATTTTTTTACACTGCTGCGACTCGCTGTTAATTATCTAGGCATAGTTACTTTACAAAGCATTTCACGGTAAGGTCAATTTGATTTGATTCCACATGCACAAAAGTCACTTTGATCTCATTGTACTCAGATCTGGTTGAAAGCACTGATTGTGCTCAGATCTGGCTGACCACTTTAGGTGGTTAGGGATGCATTATCCTTATCCTTTGTCCTCAGCACTCCCACAAGTCTCCAGAAAACTTCTGTTTTGGGACCAAGATGCACCTTTTCATTATAATGTTTGGTGGAAATACTTTCCTAGCGTGTGAGGAATGTGTTTGCTGGCCTAAAATGGTAGCAAGCTAGTTAATATTTATATAAATAAATGTTTAGCTAGAGTTATCCTGGTTTTGCGCCCCCTCGGGCTGGTGCGGTGGAGGAGATCTTCGTGGGCTGTACTCAAGCTTGTCTCAGGGTAGTAAGTTGGTGGTCTGTTGATATCCCTCTAGTGGTGTGGGCCTGTGCTTTGGCAAAGTATTATCCTGCCTGGTTGGTCATGTCCGGGGGTATCGTAGGTCGGGGCCACAGTGTCCCCCGACCCCCACTGTCTCAGCCTACAGTATCTATGCCTCAGTAGTCTATGTGCCGGGGGGCTAGGGTTAGTCAGTTATATCTGGAGTAACTCTCCTGTCTTTTCTGGTGTCCTGTGTGAATTTAGGTATGCTCTAATTCTTTCTCGCTCTCCCCTCCCGGAGGACCTGAACCCTAGGACCATGACTCAGGACTACCTGGCCTGATGACTCCTGGCTGTCCCCAGTCCACCTGGTTGTGCTGCTGCTCCAGTTTCAACTGATATGCCTGCGGCTATGGAACCCTGACCTGTTCACCGGACGTGCTACCTTGTCCCAGARCTGCCGTTTTCGACTCGCTCTCTCTACCACACTTGCTGTCTCGACCTATGAATGCTCGGCTATGAAAAGCCAGCTAAATTTTACTCCTGAGGTACTGACCAGTTGCACCCTCTACAACCACTGTGATTATTATTTGACCCTACTGGTCATTATGAACGTTTGAACATCTTGAAGAACAATGCCTATGTCTCTTATAATCTCTACCCGGCACAGCCAGAAGAGGACTGGCCACCCCTCAGAGCCTGGTTCCTCTCTAGGTTTCTTCCTAGGTTCCATCCTTTCTAGGGAGTTTTAACTAGTCACCATGCTTCTACATCTGCATTACTTGCTGTTTGGGGTTTTAGGCTGGGTTTCTGTATCACACTTTGTGACATCTGCTGTTGTAAAAAGGGCTTTATAAATGAATTTGATGATCCCGTTTGCAATGCCTTTAGCGTTGATTGCTAGCTTGCTGGCTAGCTACATAGGTTAGCTGGATAGTTAGCTACAGTAGTTATCTACTGTCATCAGTTGTTCTGTTATCATATTTAGCCTATACCACCTTTTGGTGAATGCATACTGGCATTTGAATATAGCTTGGGAAAAGGGAATCTGGACATGGTAGACATATTTAAATGTACAGGCATGTCTAGACTTGACAGTTCTTGCAGCTTTAGTATTCTGATCATAGTTTGGATAATGGAATCCGTGTGTCCGGATTCCCATTTCCTACGCTATATCAAAATGCCAGTATGCATTCTACAAACGGTGGAATAGGCAACATACACAACAGTAGATAACTAGCCAGCTATAACCAGTGTAGCTAGCCAGCAAGCAACCCTAAAGGGATTGCATATGGGTCAGCATAACTCTAGCCAATCAAAAGAATAGCATTTATGAGTTCAGCGAACACGTTCCTAACACCCCTTACAAAAAAGTCCTGCAGGATTCCTGTATGAATATGAATTGTCCTGCACAAACATGACAGTTCCTGCAGGAATCCTGCAGGACCGAACCCTGCAGGATTTTGAAATTCCTGCAAGATATGGCAATTCCTGCAGGACCAAGTAAATTCCAGGTTGAATCCTGCAGGACCAAAACCTGCAGGATTGATATTCCTGCAGGATATGGCAATTAAGTTAACTACAGGATTTGAGATACAGTATGTTGTGACAGAGAATATAGACTTTTGAAATATAGTGCAATAGACATTTCCTCTCAGCAGATGAGAAATGTAATAAATTACCATCTCCACATGCAATAGTGTATGCTATTTGTATTTGATAAATACCAACACAATTTATAATGGTTTCAGTAGGCCCATACTTCAGTCAATGTAATAATTKATTTATATATCATGCTGCCAGTTTAAGAAACACCTTCATTCACACACATACTCTGAATAAATAAATAGTGTAAAAAAAAAGTTGTGGTTCAACCCTTTCTCAGTCTACCTCCCATTTGTTGGGCTGATACAGATGTAGTTCCCTTGTACACCTGGGATGTCTTTCAGCTAAACACAGGTGGTACGGATGTCTGAGCATTTGATTAATTGAACCTCATTTGAAATGCCAATCTTTTTAAGAATCCCAAAGGCATTGTCATGCCAGCTACATTTCCCATACAATTGTCATGTCAGCTACATTTCCCATACAATTGTCATGTCAGCTACATTTCCCATACAATTGTTAAAACCTAATAACAAATTCTGGAAAGAACATCTCAATGAGATGTAACTGTGTAACTGAAAATGGTGGAAGTTCTGCCTGGGTAAAATCCCATTTAAACAGGTGAAGCTATAGAATAGCAGGGAGTGTCAGAACTCTGTGGCAAGCAGTCTTTTGTTTATGTGTTCTATTTTTCTTCCAATGTACTAGGACTCAATCCACAGTGTAGTCATTTACCGACACATGCCAAGTAAGATGCCGTGCATGTAATCAATAGCAAACCCTGCCATGTTGAAAACCGTAAGGAACATTAAAGGAGACGGGCCCTTAACGCCATGTAGGATGTTCCCTGACTCTACCACAAAGGCAACCTCTCTGTGGTGTTTAGTGTCTGTGCGTGGTTCTGGCTCACGCGATCACCAAGGCAACCTCTCTGCAGGTGTTTATTGTCTGTGTGTGGCTCTGGCTCACTCAAGCGGATACACTAGTGAACCCATTACCCTTTTCTACCACTTCTCCTTTGTGATAGCACCTGTTACCCAAGTGCTTCTCAAAGGGTGGCTACTTTGAAGATTCTGAAATGTAAAATATATTTGGATTTGTTTCACTTTTTTTTGGTTACTACATGATTCCATATGTTTTATGTCATAGTTGATGTCTTCACTATTATTCTACAATGTAGAAAATAGTGAAAAGAAAAACCCTTGAATGAGTAGGTGTGTCCAAACTTTTGACTGGTACTGTATATTCTGCAGGATTCCTGCATGATTTTTAGTGCATTACTCCTGTAGGACTTTGTAAGGGACGTATCTTCTCCAACGTTATAATGAAAGTTTTTCTTCACGGTTTTATGGCAGACTACAACTCTTGGTGTATTGCCGCCACCTACTGTACAGGTAGTGAACGAAAAATGAAAATATGCATTGCAGTAAATCAAATCAAAGTTTGTCACGTGCGCCGAATACAACAGGTGTAGACCTTACAGTGAAATGCTTACTTACAGGCCTTAACCAACAGTGCAATTTTTAAGTAAAAGAAAAAAGGTATTAGGTGAACAATAGATAAAGAAATAAAAAAAGACAGTGAAAAATAAGTGGCGAGGCTATATACTGTAGCGAGGCTATATACAGGCACCAGTTAGTCGGTCTAATTGAGGTAGTATGTACATGTAGGTATGGTTAAAGTGACTATGCATATATGATAAACAGAGTTGCAGTAGCGTAAAAGAGGGGTTGGCGGGTGGGGGTAATAATCCTAGAGTGATAATCCAAATAACATCCCTACACAGGCTCAGGAAGATGAAAATGGTGCTGACAGACATGACAGCTCTTCTTCTAGCTCCTAAGCAACTTTGCAGAATAGTTTGTGTTTTATTTCTTACATTATTAGCCCACAACCTTTTTTGTGTTATTCCATACAGCCAGAAATAACTTTTGGATATCAGAACGGCGGTAACTCACGCGGACTGGGATATGTTCCTGGTGGCCTCTGAGAATAATATTGACGTATACACGGACATGATGACTGAGTTTGTCAGGAAGTGTATAGGGGATGTTGTTCACACGGACTTTTAAAACCTACCCAAACCAGAAACTGTGGATAGATGGCAGCATTCGCGTAAAACTGAAAGCACGAACCCACAGCATTTAACCATAGAAAAGTGACTGGGAATATGGTTGAATACAAACAGTGTAGTTTTCCCTCCGTAAGGCAATCAAACAGGCAAAACGTCAGTACAGAGACAAAGTGGAGTCGCAACTCAACGGCTCAGACACGAGACGTATGTGGCAAGGTCTACAGACAATCATGAATTAGAAAGGGAAAACCAGCCACGTCGCGGACACCGATGTATTGCTCCCAGACAAGCTACACCCCTTCTTCGCCCGCTTTGAGGATAACACAGTGCCACCAACGCAGCCCGCTCCCAAGGACTGTGGGCTCTCGTTCTCCATGGCCGACGTGAGTAAGACGTTTAAGTGTGTTAACCCTCGCAAGGCTGCTGGCCCAGACGGCATCCCTAGTCTCATGCACAGACCAGCTGGCTGGAGGGTTTACAGACATATTCAATCTCTCCCTATCCCAGTCTGCTGTCCCAACTTGCAAGATGTCCACCATTGTTCCTGTACCCAAGAAAGCAAAAGTAAATGACTATCTCCCCGTTGCACTCACTTCTGTCATGATGAAGTGCTTTGAGAGGCTAGTCAAGGATCATATCACCTCCTCCTTACTGCCCCAATAGATCCACAGACGATGCATTCCCCATCGCACTGCCCCATCCCATCTGGACAAGAGGAACACATAGGTAAGAATTCTGTTCAATGACTATAGCTCAGCCTTCAACACCATAGTTCCCTCCAACCTCATCAAGCTCGGGTCCCTGGGTCTGAACCCCACCCTGTGCAACTGGACTTTCAGACGGGCTGCCCCCCCCCCCCCAGGTGGTGAAGGTAGGAAACAACACCTCCACTTCACTGATCCTCAACACAGGGCCCCACAAGGGTGCGTGCTCAGCCCCGTCCTGTGCTCCCTGTTCACCCATAACTGCGTGGCCACGAATGCCTCAAATCAATCATCAAGTTCGCAGACGACACAACAGTAGTAGGCCCGATTACCAACAATGACAAGACAGCCTACAGGGAGGAGGTGAGGTCCCTGACGGAGTGGAGCCAGGAAAATAACCTCTCCCTCAACATCAACAAAACGAAGGAGCTGATCGTGGACTTTAGGAGACAGCAGAGGGAGCACGGTCCTATCCACATCGATGGGACCGCAGTGGAGAAGGTGAAAAGCGTCAAGCTCCTCGGAGTACACATCACTGACAATCTGAAATGGTCCACCCACACATAATGTGGTGAGAAGGTGCAACAGCGCCTCTTCAACCTCAGGAGGCTGAAGAAATTTGGCTTGGCCCCTAAGACCCTCACAAACTTTTACAGATGCACAATTTAAAGCGTCATGTCGGGCTGTTTCACCGCCTGGTATGGCAACTGCACCGCCCGCAACTGCAGGGCTCTCCAGAGGGTGGTGCGGTCTGCCCAACACATCATTGGGGGCACACTGCCTTCCATCCAGGACATCTACAGCACCCGATGTCACAGGAAGGCCAAAAACCACCCGAACCAATACCTGTTCATCCAGAAGGTGAGGTCAGTACACGTGCATCAAAACTGGGACCGAGAAACTGAAAAGCAGCTTCCATCCCAAGGCCAACAGACTTAAATAGCCATCACTAGCCGGCTACCACCCGGTTACTCAAACCTGCACCTTAGAGGCTGCTGCCCTATGTACATAGACATAGAATCACTGGTCACTTTATTAAAGTGACTAGTGTTCCATTATTAATGTTTACATACTGCTTTACTCATTTCATATGTATCTACTGTATTTTAGTCAATGCCATTTCAACATTGCTCATCCTAACATTTATATATTTCTTAATTCCATTATTTGACTTTTAGATTTTATCAGGTATGAAGGTAAGACCCAGATGCAGACAACATCAAATTAACAATGGTTTAATAATTCAACAGGGGCAGGCAATAGACAGGTCAAGGCAGGCAGGGGTCAGTAAACCAAAGGTGGAACAATAGTACCGGACGGTAGGCAGGCAGAGGTCAATAATCCAGAGGTGGGGCAAAGATACAGGAGGGTGAGAAAAAGAGAGACTGGGAAAAGCAGGAGCTGAGACACAAAAACGCTGGTTGACTTGACAAACAAGACGAACTGGCAACAGACAAACAGAACACAGGTATAAATACACAGGGGATGATGGGTGACACCTGGAGGGGGGTGGAGACAATGAACAAAGACCGGTGAAACAGATCAGGTTGTGACAACAGGGGGAAGGAGTCTATATTAAAATGATTAGCTAATTACACCCTTTTAATATGTCATACATTTGAGGATTCCATTGACAATTTGGTGTCACTTGGTGTTAGTCCATTTTAAATGAACAGAAATTACATCGTGAGCAAAATTATTCATATCAATTTAGTAAATCATTTTTAAAGTGTTTATGATTTCAGCATAATTTAAGAAAAACCTCAACCAAACATTTCTCAGGTGTTGCATCATTCGTGTTACACCTACTGGTGGCACAATGTTATCATAATGGTAAACATTATTTAAAGTCATTAAGATGTTATTAGTTGATGTAGAATGGGAAGATGTAACCAAATACGTTTAAATAAAGAAAATGAGAAAAAAATATGTATATTTTTCCCAAAATGCCATGCCCAAATGCAACCGCAATTCAAGAACAACCAATTTCTACCAACTAGAAAATTCCCATTGAGGACAAATAATTGCACAGACCGACGTATAGTTTTTGATACAAAGCAGTCAAGCAGTGTTGGATTTCCCTTACTGTTACAGTAGATCCCATGTATTTCCTGTATTTAAAAATTACCTTTCACTGCACTTCAGCTCTGAAGTGGTTGTGGCATAGAGCTACTGAACAGATCTGTTGATGTTGTGAATATTGGGCATACAGTAGCCTATTGCTGAGCCATTCCGCCCCATTGAGAAATAAGGACAATAAACAGCAATGTTCATACGTATAATAAGGACGAGTCTAGAGTTCACAATGCSAATGAGAAGTCACGATTCCAAGGACCCCTAATGGGAATATCTCCATTCCAAACAGAGAGACAAACTTATAGGACATAATTTCCATCAATTTGCTGAAATTCCCATCTCTCTCATAATGCCAGACCTCCAGTCCTGTCAATATAAAACAAATGTGAATATAAAGAAAAGATTTGTGATAAATGGTGATGAGATTGCTTCTGTAAATTGCCTTGTGTGCTGACAGCGCGGCTAAATGTGAGTGAGATTGGGCGCCTGCTGTTAGCAACACAGGATGTAGGGAAGTTCTTGGTACCAGTGACAACCTATACTACTTCAGGGACAGAAAATAACCATATGGAAGGACACTACATTTTTTTWAAGTCTCATCACGGATAAATTTAGCATTTTAGCTAATCAGCAACTTTGCAACTACTTACTACTTTTTAGTTACTTTGCAACTTAAGTCTTTTCAGGACCCTGTCTTTCAAAGATAATTCGTAAAAATCTAAATAACTTCACAGATCTTCATTGTAAAGGGTTTAAACACCGTTTCCCATGCTTAAACCATAAACAATTAATGAACATGCACCTGTGGAACGGTTGTTTAGACACTAACAGCTTGCAGACGGTAGGCAATTAAGGTCACAGTTATGAAAACTTAAGAAATTAAAGAGGCCTTTCTACTGACTCTGAAAAACAACAAAAGAAAAATCCAGGGTCCCTGCTCATCTGCGTGAACGTGCCTTAGGCATGCTGCAAGGAGGCATGAGGACTGCAGATGTGGCCAGGGCAATAAATTGCAATGTCCATACTGTGAGAAGCCTAAGACAGCGCTACAGGGAGGCAGGACAGACAGATGATCGTCCTTGCAGTGGCAGACCACATGTAACAACACCTGCACAGGATCGGTACATCCAAACATCACACCTGCGGGACAGGTACAGGATGGCAACAACTGCCCGAGTTACATCAGGAACACACAATCCCTCCATCAGTGCGCAGACAGTCCGCAATAGGCTGAGAGAGGCTGGACTGAGGGCTTGTAGGCCTGTTGTAAGGCAGATCCTCACCAGACATCACCGGCAACAACGTCGTCTATTGACACAAACCCACCGTCGCTGGACCAGACAGGACTGGCAAAAAGTGCTCTTCACTGACGAGTCGCGGTTTTGGCTCACCATGGGTGATGGTCGGATTTGCGTTTATCGTTGAAGGAATGAGCGTTACACCGAGGCCTGAACTCTGGAGCGGGATCGATTTGGAGGTGGAGGGTCCGTCATGGTCTGGCGCGGTGTGTCACAGCATCATCGGACTGAACTTGTTAAGATTGCAGTCAATCTCAACACTGTGCGTTACAGGAAAGACATCCTCCTCCCTCATGTGGTACCCTTTCTGCAGGCTCATTCTGACATGACCCTCCAGCTTGACAATGCCACACTGCTCATTCTGTGCGTGATTTCCTGCAAGACAGGAATGTCAGTGTTCTGCCATGACCAGCGAAGATCCCGGATCTCAATCCCATTGAGCACATCTGGGACCTGTTTGATCGGAGGGTGAGGGCTAGCGCCATTCCCCCCAGAAATGTCCGGGAACTTGCAGGTGCCTTGGTGGAAGAGTGGGGTAACATCTCACAGCAAGAACTGGCAAATCTGGTGCAGTCCATGAGGAAGAGATTCACTGCAGTACTTAATACAGCTGGTGGCCACACCAGATACTGACTGTTACTTTTGATTTTGACCCCCCCTTTGTTCAGGGACATATTATTCACATGTCTATGGAACTTGTTCAGTTTGTCTGTTGAATCTTATGTTCATACAAATATTTACACATGTTAAGTTTGCTGTAAATAAATGCAGTTGACAGTGAGAGGACATTTCTTTTTTTGTTGAGTTAACTTAGCATGTTAGCTAACCCTTCCCCTAACCCTTTTGAACAAGTGTATATACTTGTCATTATGTGTATTCTAGATGCTAGCATGCACACCTGCTCTTTCCATGACAGACTATCCAGGGGAGAACTATGATCCCTTAATGATGTCACTTGTTAAATCCCCTTCAATAAGTGTAGATTAATTTGAGGGTACATGTTAAAGAAGGATTTTTAAGCCGTGAGACATGGATTGTGTATGTGTGCCATTCAGAGGGTGACTYGGCAAGACAAAAGATTTAAGTGCCTTTGAACGGGGTATGGCAGTAGGTGTACCGGTTTGTGTCAAGAACTGCGGCGCTGCTGGGTTTTTATGCTCAACAGTTTCCTGCCTGTGTCAATAATGGTCCACCACCCAAAGGACATCCAGCCAACTTGACACAACCGGTGCACCTCTCTAACTTTAAGCATCAGCTGTCAGAGCAGCTTACCGATCACTGAACCTGTACATAGCCAATCTGTAAATAGCACACCCAACTACCTCATCTCCCTATTATTACTTACCCTCTTGCACCACAGTATCTCTACTTGCACATCATCATCTGCACATCTATCACTCCAGTGTTAATGCTAAATTGTAATTATTTCACCTCTATGGTCTATTGACTGCCTACCTCCCTACATTTGCACACACTGTACATAGATTTTTCGATTGTGTTATTGACTGTACGTTTGTTTATGTGTAACTCTGTTTTGTTGTTTTTGGTCGCACTGCTTTGCTTTATCTTGGCCAGGTCGCAGTTGTAAATGAGAACTTGTTCTCAACTGGCCTACCTGGTTAAATAAGGTGAACCCCCCCCCCCAAAAAAAAAAAAAAAACGTGGGAAGCATTGGAGTCAACATGGGCCAGCGTCACTATGGAACGCTTTCAACACCTTGTAGACAGTGGCGTAAAGTATATAAGTAAAATTACTTTAAAGTACTACTTTTATTTATTTAACTAGGCAAGTCAGTTAAGAACAAATTCGTATTTACAGTTATGCTTAAGTCGTGTTTATGGGTTTATGTACTTCGCTATTTATATTTTTGACAACTTCTACTTCACTACAGTCCTAAAGAACATAATGTACTCCATACATGTTCCCTGACARCCAAAATGTACTCGTTATATTTTGAATGCTTAACAGGGCACGAAAATTGTCAAATTCACATACTTATCAAGAGAACATCCCTGGTCCTTCCTCTGATTTGGTAGACTCACTAAACACAGACACATCATTTGTAAATTATATCTGACTGTTGGAGTGTGCCCCTAGCTATCCATAAGTAATTWAAAAAAAACAAGAAAACAGTTCCACCTGGTTTGCTTAACTCAATATTACGAAGGTGTTCTTAATGATTTGTCAACTCGATGTACGTCATTATGTGTATTCTAGATACTATCAGATATACCTCCACAGTACACTGGGCCTGTATATTGTATGTAAGCTGTTACTCACAGTTATTTCCGTATCTTTCCATAGAACCACTTTTACACTCATACATTCTTTTTGAGCAGTCAGTACAAGGAGTTTGGTGTGGTGAACCACATTATCTGAATAAACCTGTTTGAAGATTTCTTTGACTTGTTCTTGCCGGGCAGACTTATGGTGGCTGAACCTTATCCAATGACACCTAGAGCTCTCTACTGGTGCACTTTCTGCATGGTCCTCCCAGAACAGACCCTTAGTATTTTTCAATTCCGTTCTCAGAACATGAAGAACATTTTCTTTAAAAAACACAAGCACTTTAGTAAGAAAATTATTTWAAAAACATACATTCCATTCTTCAGCATCAGCAAAACTCTGTCCTCTATCATGTTAAGTGTGTTCAGGTGTGCTGGCCAGTGGCCACTAATTGGTCACACCTGATCTTAATGGGTGTTTGTTTCCTTTGAAATGGGGTCTGTTTGAATCGGCAAAAATGTACCACTTTGCTTGGCATGCTAGCTCCATCCTGGTGGCGCAGTGGGCTCATTTCATGGCTAGAGAACAGAAGAGTCTAGGTTTGAATCTCACTGATGCTGTGCCACAATAAAAAAGGAGTTGTCTTTGCGTGATTAATGCCAAAGAAAATTAATTTCCATGTGTACTTGGAGTTCTAACAGTTTTATTAAAAGTCTTTATTGAAACATGTTCTCATAATGTTAATAAAACCACCTAGGAAAGCTTTCAGGGAACCATAGTAAAATGTTATCAGAACCTCCCTGCCACCTAAAAATCCTGCAACCTAAATTTTCCCTTCTGTTCTCCAGGCCAACTGCCTGGTGGATCTGTTAGGAACAAAGTGGTGGTTTTGTTGGGGATAGTGACGTATTTGCAGGGTGAGATGGTGCTGCAAAAAACAAAAAATCCTAATTTCCCTTTTTTGTGAACAAAGTGTGCAATTTGCACTCCGACCTGAAAAACGCAGCAATACGCCACAAAGCGTCTAGTCTGTCGGAAAACAACACGAAGAAGTGATGAGCGCACGCTGGTGCACGCGCGTCACATGAAGGGGATGCATACGCGCGGTGGCGGGGACTGAAGATGGCGGATAGTGATGTTGAACCAGAGCCCGACTGGAGTAATCGGCCTTCCAACACTGCCGAGGACACTCTCGTCGCCATGGAATGCTTGCTCACCACCTTGAGAGCYCTTGAAGCAACGCTCAGGCAACAAGACATTTCGGAAATATCATCCACCGAATATTGCGACAACTTCTGCCAGGTAGCTAGCGTGCGTGCATGCAAAACTCAAAGGAAAAGCAATGTTTTTTCGCATAGCTAAACTAGCTAGCTAGCGCTGTGTATGCGCCAGCGCCAATATGGCCTTTAGCTGCTAGCTGGAACATTTTGATCAGGATAAGCGAACAATATGCATATAATGCACAATAAACGATCCCAGTAAAGTATAACATAACTGCATGACCTAACCACCAATGATGTGCAAAACATAGCCATGCTATCATCAGTTGGGCTACCTACTAGTTAGCCAGCTAACTAACGTTAGCAACCAATGTTGTCATGGTTGTTGTGCAAGCTTGTCCGAGAGAGAGACGGATGCAGTGGTCCAGGACGACAACTAGGCATGCAAAATATTTTAGTACAATATCCAGTCTGTACAAACTAGTAGTTAACTAGTTTATCGTGCTGCTATTTGCAACGTTTAGAATATTTAAAGTAAGCGGGGCGGGGTGTTTCACGTTTTGTTTCAGGCACTTGCAGGCATGCATGTAAAAAGGCCTGCAGTGTAAGTGTTTTTCGTCAGCCTACTTATCAATTAACCTAGTTAGTGTATTTATTAGCCATTTTATTTGTTAACTTCAACCTTACTTGTTTTATTGTCGAGTTAAGGAGTTTATTTGACCCTCACTCAATAAAAACATGCTTTCTCGGTAGMTGATGGCAACAACGTGGTTCATCCACGTTCATTTTGTTTTTAACGCTAAGTAACGTTAACACTTGTGTCAAAATCAATATTCAAGTATAAATCATGTGAAAATGAAGACTTTTGTTTTTAACAGACTGTTCTGTAGTATCAGTTTGCTATTCTGTTTTATCTACTTTCGTAAAGTTGAGAGTTTAAAGGGACAATCAGATTGCTACATCCCCCATTTTTTACTTTTAAATTCATGATATAGCCATTCATTCTTGAATATACTTTTTAAATGCTTCAATCTTAGTTTAACTGTCTTGTTTGTTTTTTATAGGCTTTTTCTAAACTAATGTATTTATAAACAATGTAATTTTAAACACACACTGTATAACCTCAACATGGTTAAAACTATGCTGATATTATTGATGGTCCTTGCATCTATAGCTCTGTCTATGAATTTGATAGTGCTTACTTTTCTCCAGCCCCATTCCTCAGCTGTTTACAGAATCAGTGGTGGGGAGATTACTTTATTGTTTGAACTGCAGATTTCCCATTTAACTATTTTACCAAAAACCCTAAACTGGGTTAATTATAGCTGCTAACCATTAATTGGGTGTTTGATATACCCAGGCGGGAGCTTATTCTCTGGAGGAGCGACTCTCATATTTACCCTAGATGGAGGTTAAATTTAGCCAACCCACTGTAATGGTGGTAGGGAAGTGCACACTGAGGACTCTTGGCAAGAGAGGCTTTGGGGAAATGTTGATGTGACAGACTGGGGGTCCACAGCTCTCTAGGTACACCTTGTCTTAGTGCTGTCAAATACGTAGGCTGCTCCCCCAGGCCCAATCAAGGTAAAGAGAGCGTGCAAGCTGGGACCAATCAGACAGGTACCCCACACCCGCCATGACAATTCAAATATATATTTATATACACGTTTTTTAAATATATATTTTTTAGATTTACTTTTCTACACATAGATGGCGTAAAAGCAAGACTCATCACTTTGGACAAAAAGTAATGGGCCTTTTGTAAGAAACTGAAACAACAAATTCCATGCAATTTAGGAGGGAGAATGAAATAAATCCTGGGGGAAACACTCTGTAGCCTCTTTCCTCAATGAGCCTTGCCGCACCTCACAGGAAGACTAATTAACAGTGACATATGGTGCCTGCCCTGCCTGCTATCAACACAATGTCTTTGGCATTTAGGGTGTTTTCCGTAACTAAATAAGATAGCTGTTAGTTGTCTTAATCCTAATGAAAGTGAAAGTGCAAAGAAAACATATTTTTTAATAACCACAACCCAACTGCCTGTTTTTTTGTTGTCATTGAAGGTGTTTCTGACTAATCCATGACTGTCTTTGCAGGCACTGATGGACTACGCTGGGAGCAGGAATTCTGTGGAACATGGTCTTCCTCTCTTGGAGGTCTACTGCCTGGCCATCAACTGCTTTGCTGCTGCAAGGCCACATCTCACTGCAGACTCTGACACGGTTGCCCTGGTATTGAAGAGACTAGCACTGTGAGTCAACTCAGTAACAAAGTGCTTTACACTGTTAGGGTTGTACCTAGATTATTATTTTGAAACCAGAGTGATCACTACCCTTTCTACTGTGTGCTCCAATGCATAGCCTTCTTTTGTTGTTGACATGGCTTCATTGTTTTTTTCTTTGTGCTGCATGTTAGAAATAGATAACGTTGTGTCATGAAGTTTCACAAGTTGTCCTTCGTTGTCTCTGTTATTTTGCTTCCAGGAGCTGTTTTGAACTGTTGCTATCTGTGCCTGAAAACGAAATCCCTTATGAGGCCTGGGTTCAATTTCACCGCTCTGTTCAGGTAAAGGATGAGCTGTGCGATGTTAAGAAATAGTAGCTAATGAGAGAGAAGATGGAAGAAAAAATAATGATTGATCGACTGATTGAACTATAGAGAAGTGGATGCAGTATAAAGAGAGGTTTATTTACATTCGCTTGGTGGTACTATTGACATGCTGTGTTGTTGATGAATGGCAGTGGCCCAAGCAATGTTCCCTGGAGAATACTACGTTATACACTGGTGCTGTCTGATAACGTGCTGTGGTTCTTGACCACCTGGGGCCTGTTTGATAGGAAGTTGGGAATCCACCAGAGGGGTTTGAGTAAATGTTTTACATTGAAAGTAAATGTGTTCTGGAAGAAGGGAGTGAAAGCATGACAACACATTAGCAGGGGGAATTGAGAGAAGTTGCAGTGGGGAGTTAAAAAAAAAAAAATCCAATCCAAATCTTGATATAGTGAGGTCATGTCCTACATTACATACTTTATAGGGCCGGGACAATACCAGTATTGCGATACTCGTTAGTATTGTGGCAAGGAAATAAAACACACAGCGGATTATAACTTCTTTAGAAAAACGTCCCTAATGTTAGAAACAAACATGTTGTCATCCAGAGTCACATTTATTTTCCAAGCTATAGCGTACAATATTTTATATACTGCATGTTTTTAAAATACCAAAGAGTTTGGTCTGCTTCATGTTTTCATTTTTTGCTGCGTAAAAAAATATTGCAATACTGGTATCGTCACAGCCCTATTACTTTACCATGCTGTCGCTGTTGCCTCACCTGACAGTTGTGGTACAACCCCCTTTTTGTGTGTTCTTGCCGGTTTTGCAGGTTGCCCATGATGCCTTGTTGGAGTATGGGAGCATAGATCTACAAGCCCTCCTCCAAATCACAGGGGAGGGTGGAGCGTGGAGTAACCCTGTCCTAAGCGCCCTTCTCACCGGTCATCCCACAACCGCAGAGGAAGGTCAGTATCACAACCTTACTCTATTGTCAACAGTGCAATAATAAAGTAGCAGTGACTGTAATAAACCTCATCTTGTCTATTTGATGTATTTTACTATGATTCCAGTCAGCCAATCAAGTAGCATCTGTTGCTTTGTCATGTTCCTGTAGTTGACGCATACATCTCCTTGGAGGGGGAGGGCTTCATGGAGATGCGGGTTAAACACCTGGAGAAAGTGGGGGAGGTGGCYAAGGCTGTGGTACTGGCTAAGGCCTGTGCTGAATGCCATCTTGTCTCCAACCAAACCACCTTCCGCCAGACCTATGTCTCTCTCCTCTGCCAACTGCTGCCGGGCGAGGAGGCCATCATGGAGGTCTGTCAGTGTGTTGTTGAGCTCAGCTCAGTTGCATTATTATTCATACTGCTATTTTAAAAAAAATCTGAGAATGCTGTTATGTAAGAAAATAAATGTGATGGCTTAGTGAATTTGARATTGTTGTTCGTTTGAACTCCTTTGCCCTTAAAATGTAAGTGATATTTTCCAGAATACTGTAGTTGGTGTTTTCAGAAAATATTCGTACCTCTTGACTTATTCCACATTTTGTTGTTACTGCCTGAATTCAAAATGGATTCAATAGATTTAGACACAATACCCCATAATTACATATTGAAACATGATTTTACAACATTTTGCAAATTAATTGCAACAATATCTAATTTACATAAGTATTCACACCCCTGAGTCAATACATGTTTGAATCAACTTTGGCAGCGATTAGTGTCTTTCTGGGTAAGTTTCTTAAGGATCCGCCCCTTTTCCCCCCCAAACATTTTTGCCTAAAATGGCATACCCAAATCTAACTGCCTGTAGCTCAGGCTGTGACACAAAGATATGCATGTTCTTGGTACCATTTGAAAAGAAACACTTTGAAGTTTGTGGAAATGTGAAAGGAATGTAGGAGAATATAACACATTAGATCTGGTAGAAGATAATACAAAGAAAAATACCAACCATTCTATTGTATTTTTTTGTACCATCTTTGAAATGCAAGAGAAAAAAACATATTTTATTGTTCCAGCCCAGGTGCGATTTAGATTTTGGCCACTAGATGGCAGCAATGTACATGCAAAGTTTTAGACTCATCCAATGAACCATTACATTTCTGTTCAAAATGTTGTATCAAGACTGCCCAAATGTGCCTACTTTGTTTATGAATAACTTTTCATTTTCAAAATTGTGCACTCTCCTCAAACAATAGCGTGGTATTTTTTCACTGTAATAGCTACTGTAAATTGGACAGTGCAGTTAGATTAACAAGATTTTAAGCTTTCTGCTAATATCAGATATGTCTATGTCCTGGGAAATGTTCTTGTTACTTACAACCTCATGCTAATCGCATTAGCTAATGTTAGCTCAACTGTCCCGTGGAAGGAACACCAATCCAGAATACGTTTTGAGAGCTTTGCACACCTGGATTGTACAATATTTGCAGTAATTAATAGTGTCACCCTGCTCAAAGGGATATTCTATGTCTGCTTTATTTTTTTTACCCATCTACCAATAGGTGCCCTTTGCGGGGCATTGGAAAACTTCTGGTCTTTGGTTGAATCTGTTTAAAATTCACTGCTTGATTAGAGATTTTACATATAATTGTATGTGTGGGGTGATGTAGATATGATGTAGTCATTCAAAAATCATGTTATACATTATCATTGCACACAGAGTGAGTCCATGCAACTTAGGTGACTTGTTAAGCACATTTTTACTTCTGAACTTATTTAGGGGTTGGAAACGTATTAACTCGAGACATTTCAGAGTTTCGTTTTTAATTATTATTTTTTAAATGTCTAGAAACATAATTCCACTTTGACATTATGGGGTATTGCTTGTAGGCCAGTGACACATCTCAATTTAATCAATTTAAAATTCAGGCTGCAACACAACAAAATGTGGAAAAYGTCAGGGGGTGTGTATACTTTCTGAAGGCCACCGACTTGGCCTTTTATTTATTTATCCCACAGATATCCAGACTGGACTGTAAGGATGTGCTGGATATTACATGCAATTTGGAGACCGAGGGGGAGGATAACACGGCCTTCATCCTGTGTACTACCTTCCTAACTCAACAGCTGCAGCAGCAGAGCCTGTACTGTTCCTGGTCAGTTTTCAGTGGTCAATGTCAAGAGTTTTCCAACGCATATGGATAAATTGAAATTCTTATTTCTGCACTGGTGTGTGTTTTGGGTCTTGTTCCAATTTTCTATTTTTCTATGCTATTTCAACTTTTCTGTCTTTTTTAGGGAGCTCACACTGTTGTGGAGTAAGCTGCAGAGAAGGATCGACCCATCTTTGGAATCACTGCTGGAGCGTTGCTTGCAGCTAGGTGCAATTGCTAAGACTGTCTACCATCTGCTCTTCCTTGTGCGTGTCATCCGGACAGAGGTAGGAGAATAGACTTTTCTACCTCTGATTTTGATATGTCATTGCAATATAAAGTTTTAACTTATTTTAGTTAAATATCAGTTACAATTTCCCAAAATGTAAAGTAACTGCCCAGTGTTTGGAGATTTCTATGAAATATGACCTATAATTATTTACAATATGAGTGAAATCGTTTTACTTAAAAAAAAAAAAAWAAATTGTAATTAAGTATAACATACTTAAGGGGTTTGGGGAACGATGTTGGGGTACAGGCAGGATTTGAATGGGGGTTATGAAACAGTTGTACATTTTAGGTCTTGGCAACTTTTCTGTGTTGGAATGATGTCGGCATACCCCAAAAACAGAATGGTGTGGGTGTAAAGACGGGTTGGTTGTTCAGCAACAAAAGCAACGCGTGCGCAACTATGGGGTAAAACGGGCGGGTTGGCTTACACTGTTGACGACATGTAAACTATATAATTAGTCTCAATGTTTAATGAACACAAATACATTTGCTCAATGAGCACTTATTGTCTCTGAAATACATCGTTACAATTGTTGGTTTCGCTAGTGAGTTTGAGCCATATTAGCATAGACATGACATCAGTCAAAACAAGACATGGTATCAATACAAGATACATGCTGAAATGAGCCATCTGCAATTTCCCACAAGGAAGATTTTTGTCATTGTTGCTAGACATCAATGCACGCATCATTTTCATGACGTTGTCAGCCAACCCCTCTATACTGGACATTAAATATTCATGTAAGTAAACGGCTAATTGGCCAGCTCAATCCTCAGTGAGATGACATGTTCTGAGGAAATAGCAGCATTTTTGAAACGGTCTGTTTGAGATAAGTTTGAGGAGGGGTTTTTGAAGTGTGTTTAATTTTTTTATTTTATACATTGGTCACGAGTATATGACGAGTCAACAACATTTGGATATGACTCAACAGAAAAAAAAAAAAAAAAGGGTAACATTTTCACTGGGCAGTTACTTTAAATTGTAGGCCACTGTCACACCATTGGAAAAAACAATCTCATGTTTATTCTACAGGCAGAGGAGCTGGGTCTGGCTTCATCTGTGGAGTTATGTGTTAAAGCACTACAGCTCCCAAAGCAAGAGGAGACAGAAACAAGGATATCTGTGTGCAAGACTGTATCCTGCCTCCTACCAGACGATCTTGAGGTGTTGCGGGCCTGCCAGCTGACAGAGTTTCTCTTAGGCCTCTCTCATGTGGCCTTCAGCACCCTTCAAGAGCTCTATCTGCGGCCCGATCAGAAGTATGACCAGGAAAATGCCATTATCCCCAACTCGCTGCGGTGTGAACTGCTCCTGGCACTTAAAGCCCACTGGCCTTTTGACCCTGAATTCTGGGACTGGAAGACACTCAAGCATCAGTGCATCATGCTGCTGGGGCTTGAACCTGAGCCGGAGGAGGAAGAGGAGAAAGGGAGGGGGCAGGAAGAGGTTAGTCTTGAGCAGGATGTAAAGGAGGAGGTGGAGAGGGGATTTGTTGATATGCCAAAAGAATACGTAAATGGGACAAGTGGAAGCATTGATGGTCATGAGAAAGATGAAGAAAATGACCGGGACAGTAAACCACCTTCAAAGCCAGATGCTGAGGGTACCTCAGAGCAGGGTTCACTGCAGAAGAAATACAAGTTCTTCTGCAAGATTTGTAAGAAATCTGTTACTGAGACTCGAATCCTTCTTCACTCTAAGAGGCATGAAGAAAACGGTGTTTCCACCTGCCCTGTCTGCCTGAAGAAGTTTAAGAGCAGAAAGGATTTTATTCCACACACCAAACTACACCTTCAGATGCCATCCAGAAGCACTCGACAGAAGAAAAAGGACAAAAAGAGGGTTGATTTGGATAAGGAAATGGAGGAGGACGACTTGGATGACTTGGAGCCTGGTGAGATTGCCCTTGACCCATCCTTAATGCTGTACTACCAGTCCACACATGATCCTGATGTTCTGGAGCACATTTTAGAGCAAGCTTCATCTGCACCCAGGAAGCCTGGTCATGAGGATAACATTACAATTGAATACATTAACGTTCATTTTGAATTGCAGAATCGTGACATATACACATGCCCTGCTACTCACTGTACAAAGACTTTTAAGCATTCCAAGTACCTGGGTGTGCACCTTAAATCAGAAGACCATGTTAGCGACGAGAACGTGAAACATTATTGTGAAATGAGAGACCGTAGGGAAAAGTGCACTTACTGTCGGCGCCACTTCATGTCTGCCTATCACCACCGCAGGCATCGACGTGTGCACTACGGTGACCTGCCTTACATGTGTATGGTCACAGATTGTGGTGCTCGTTTCAGCACCTCCAATGAGCTTGTTACACATAAGCAGAGCCATGGCTTTCAACTTAGCTACCAGTGTGAGCTCAAAGGCTGTAGTCTTTCTTTCTGTGACTTGGGGCAGGTATACCACCATGAAGCACAGCACTTTCGTGATGCAGCATACAGCTGCACTAGCCTTGATTGCAAGAAGTTCTACTTTTCTAAAAAGGAATTTGGCCGTCATTTAGCCACACACGGCATTACCTTCTCTGAGGAAGACTTTGAGGCACAGAGGAAGGCCAAAATAAAACATCTTGACTCCATAACAGAGGAGCTAACCAGCCCCAAAAAGTCGTGTGACATAAAGACTGTACTGGAGGAGGTAGTCAACGGGGGAAACAATGCTACTTTCTCTACATGCAGTGCCTCCTCACAGAGTTGCAAGGAGCCCAAGGGCACAATGGCATCTGTTGCTGTGTGCTTTGATGGAAAAAAGTTCACTTGTGGTTTCGAGAGGTGTGGATTGACCTTCTCCAAAGCTAGAGATGTCCACCAGCACCTACGGTGTGTTCATCCAGAACATTTCAAGTCTGAGAATAAGGAACGCAAAAATCTTGTCAAAGAGAAGGACATGAAATCGAAAGGTCTAAAGATAAAAACAGAGAAGAACAACGATGACAAGAACAAACATGAACTTGCAGCTTGTCTGCTAATGAAGGYGTCGAGCCAGGAAAATGCTTGTCCTTCTATTAAGAACACAGCAACATCTCCCTCAAGCCTGGACAATGACCCTTTGAGAGAGATTTTAATTGGGCTTAGCCAGCTTAGTCTGACTCTCTCCAGCTCTACAAATGGATTTTGTGAGCCCTTCCATCCAATCTCAGGATCCACATCAAAGATATCCTGCCATCAGGGTCTTGGTACCAGGTCCCCAGTTGTGTTTTTGCAAAAGAGAGCGCAACCTGCTGTTGGCAAGAGGGTGAAACTGACATCAAACACTGAACCATCAGTAGCCCACAGTCTACCCTCAGAGCAACACTTAGATGCAGACCAGGTCAGCCCCTTTGTTTTACAAGCCTCTACTAAACCATACTTCTGTGAGCTTAATGATTGCAACTTTAGAAGTGTGACCAGCACAACCCTAATGCGCCACTACATGAACAAGCATAATTTCTCAGAGAAAAGGGCGAAAGGAATGAAGATCCTCAAATCACTGACATTTAAGCCATTTAAGTGTCACCTCTGCTTCAAATGCCATAGAGAGAAGACGGACTTGAGGGTTCATTATCTTCACACGCATAGACTTAGCGAGGCAGTTGTGGAGCAAATGAGCTGTTTGTCTAAAAAGCGGGTTGAGGGTAAACCCCCAGAACCCACCAAGCCAACAGTCTCCATAAAACAACCCCCAGAACCCACCAAGCCAACAGTCTCCATAAAACAACCCCCAGAACCCACCAAGCCAACAGTCTCCTTTACACAGCCCCCAGAACACACCAAGCAAACAACCTCCTTTACACAAAAATCTCAGACCCCCACCTGGCAACACCCCTCCTGGCAGCAGAAGTACCAAAAAAAGAAAATAATGCGACAAAATATTGTACAATTTGCTAAATCTGGAGACAAGCGTAAGAAATGCAGTCATGTTCCATCTTCTGTGCAGGATCACTTCGAAGAGGAGGAAAGTGAAGACGGAAGCATGCGAAGAGGCAAGGGCGAAATTTATATGTGCAAGCACAAGGACTGTGGGGTTATTTTCTCCCACACCTCCAGTCTTTATCGCCACCAGAAGAAGATTCATTCGCAGGTGATGAGACATCCTTCCGTGCTTTCAGAAGACCCAGCTTTACAGAAGTTTAGGTGCAGCTACGCCAACTGTAATGCTTCTTACCTCCTGAACAGTAGCTTGGTGCGACACACAGAGAGTGAGCATCCTAACCAGGCGACCAGTAGCTTAAAGCGTCACCGAAAAAGTGATCATCCTAACCAGGCGACCAGTAGTCTAAAGCGTCACAGAAAAAGTGATCATCCTTACCAGGCGACCTTGTGCTGCAAGTATGACGGCTGTACACAAGTGTTCACCCAAAGCCGTAGTCTGAAAAAACATGTACTCTCTAGCCACCTCAATTATTATGATTCACTCGTATTACGTCTCCAGAATACTCACAAGGACACGTCAGCCACTGGATGCCAAAAGAAGCTGATCATCACATCTACGCCACAGAAAGATGCAACCAAGCTACCCGTCAGGCAATCTCTAAGACACTGCCCAAAGTCTCCTGAAGATGTTAAGGCTGAAGAAACTAGTGAAGAGCAAGATGAAGATGACGGTGAGAATGTGTCAACTGAAAATAAATCCAAAAGGTTTGAAGATATGGTATTCCGTTCCCATGAGGAGGCCTTGCAGATGTGCCAAGATCGTTGTCAACGTGAAGCCTACCCGTGCATGGTGCAAGGTTGTGATTCCGTAGTCAAATTTATACGTAGTATGCGCCGTCACTATTTGACTTGCCACAAATTAACCAATCAGGCTTTTGTATTGAATGAGAATAAGCTTGTGTTTAGTGCAGAGCAACTGGACGAGCTGATTCAGAGGAATACTGTATCTGCTTGCCCTGATATGACGAGGGCACCTAACGGAGTTCTGAAGATGGAGTATCAAGCAGAGCCAGATAACCCTGGTGGTCCATCTGTCCCTATGAGTCTGCACTCCATCGAAGCAGACACACTTGATGAGCATGACCCACTGGGGTTCAAAGAGGAGCCACCTGCTGAGAGGAATGTTTTGGTTGGTGCCGATGACTTGCTTTATGGAGAACCTAGTGGGCACACTGAAGAGCCTGTTACTCAAAACAGCCAAGAGGAGGGGCCAAGGCGAAAATCCTCAAACCCGCCCGCTCTTGATCTCTCTCCACCATCCTCCCTCCGATTCAGTGTTGATGAGGGCTTCATGGACAGTTCAGGCAAAGATGGTGGTAAACCAACAATTTCTATGCCATTGCCCTCCCCTCAAGCCCGCCAGCCACTTAAACGTAAGAACGAGCTCTCTGAGCTCCTTCCCATTCCAAAGGACCCCCAGCCTCACAGCCCTCCCCCTCGCACATTTGACCTGGCTGCTTATAAACCTATGGGATTCGAGTCATCTTTCCTGAAATTCATACAGGAGAGCACTAAGGATGATGTGAGGCCCCGGGCTTCTCACTGCAACAGCCACAGGCCTGAACCACCTGTGGTGTCTGCTCGGCGGCGGGATTCCTACAGACGTAACTGTTCTGTAAAGGAGAACAGCCAGATGGGCCTCACTACTACCCGTAGCAGGCGGGCCCGATCTTCCCCACTTCAGCCTCTTCCCAGGACAGGGGAATACACATCAGTCCAGAACTTGCGCCTCATCTTGGACAAGGCTCTGACGGGTTGTGGTGACCTAGCCATTAAGCAGCTGCAGTACCTCAGGCCCGTGGTAGTTCTTGAGAGGCCAAGGTTTTCCACCTCCTTGCTTGACCTCTTCCCCACAAAAACTAATGATAAGCTACTTKTTGACGGTTCGTAGAACTGAGTACCTTTGTGTCCAATATAAAGACTATCCCAGTGTTTTTTTTCCCTAATGTATTTACTACTCTGATATTATCAGTATCTTTTTAAGTTGCCAAACTGATTAGCTCAAGGGCCCTTAATTGACYTACAACAGATAAGTGTGTAAAATGATCCTTCCCCTGATTTTTTAATAACTTCTTTAGAGTATTTGTATTACATTTCTGTCAGGTGATGAACGTTCTAATGTGTATATATATATGCGTCTTCTCACTACACAATGAAGTTTTATAAAACATTTTCAAATATTATTTAGAACTGTGTAGCTCATTGTTCCATTTCAATGCTATTAATTTGTCTGAAAATAGCTTTCATGGGACAGAAACATCTCATTTGCCCACTAATAACTTGAGGAAAAATATTGTCRCCTCTGAATATCAAGACCCCTTTCTTTTTTTCAATGCAGTGGGCAGATGTGTAATGCTTTATAAGAATAATAAATGTTTGAATAGGCCCTTTCAAAAATATGAAATTGCATTGTCTATCTTTATTTTCCTTGTCATGCCTTTACATTGATTAGTCTTTAAACTCTTCAGGGAACTAGTCAGTGAAAATATAGTGGACTATTTAATACTATCTATGAAAATAAACCCATTTTACTTTATACAGTGGCTTTTCTCACGAGAAAGTGTTTCTATAACGAGTGTGCCCACTAGCAAAGTGGCACGTGCTCTCTAGCAAAAASCACGCAGGTAAAGTACTGTATCTGCACACTGTTGGCTAGAATGCACGTATAGCCTATATGGTGAGATTATTATGGACTCAAGATTATTTTTATTTGTCAAATGGCAGCTAAGCATCCAATGATAATTCTCCAGAATAAGACCCTCTATTTATTGGAAATGAGCATCAAGCTCATCACCTTGCACTTTCACCGCCCTGTGAAGTTTATCGAAATGTATTTAATCTGTAGCCTAATAAACTGCATGATTTCCCGACCAGTCGTAGTGGAAGGACCACACATCATCGTGATACTCCCAAGTTTTCTTCAATATTATGGTTATAAATATTTGTGCATAAAAGCGTTTCCACCGACTTCTCTCACATAATTAATTTTATCGACACCAGTTGGTTTTCTTCACATTTGGAGAGTTTACCGACCATGTCTGTTTCTGTCAGGCCTGTCATGAGGTACTTTACTTGCATACGGTTGGATGAAAACCTGGTTTGACATTTCAGATTTAGGAATGATAATTTTTCACAAAGCAGTTTGGTTGTAGTGAACTACACTGAACAAAAATATAAACACAACATGTAAAGTGTTGGTTTCATCAACTGAAATTAAAGATCCCAGAAATGTTCCATATGTACAAAAAGCTTGTTTCTCTCAAATGTTGTGCACAAATTTGTTTACATCCAGGTTAACGAGCAAGTTTTCTTTGCCAAGATAATCCATCCTCCTGACAGGTGTAGCATATCAAGAAGCTGATTAAACAGCATGCTCATTACACAGGTGCACTTTGTGCTGGGGACAAAAGGCCACTAAAATCTGTAGTTTTGTGTCACAACACAATGCCACAGATGTTTTGAGGGAGCACGTCTGTAATAAAAGTCCTTTTGTGGGGGGAAACTAATTCTGATTGTCTGCACCCCTGCCCAGTCATGTGAAATCCATAGGTTAGAGCCTAATTTATTTATTTCAATTTACTGATTTCCTTATATGAACTGTAACTCAGTAAAATCTTTTAAATTGTTGCATTTATATTTTGTTAAGTATACTTTTACAAAATAACTTTAGTTAAGTAAACTATATGTTTCTTAAGGGTAGCTTAACTTTTCCAGGTTGAAGTAATCGGTGGCTCTGTAAACTGGGCTCCCGAGTGGCGCAGCGGTCTAAGGCACTGCATCTCAGTGCAAGAGGCGTCACTACAGTCCCTGGTTTGAATCCAGGCTGTATCGCATCTGGCCGTGATTGGGAGTCCCATAGGGCAGCGCACAATTGGCCCAGGGTTGTCCAGGTTTGACCGGGGTAGGCCATCATTGTAAATAAGGATTTGTTCTTAAGTGACTTGCCTAGTTAAACTATTTAAACTATGTTTTCAGATGCACAAACACTGGTTAGTGTGGTAGGAACAGGACCAAAACAAGGGAGAAGTTGAGCCTTGCACTTCAATGCTCTTAGTTGATGTGTAAATTGACCCACTATGCTGTTTATTATCTGCATCTATGTCATATTGCTGAGACTACCTTTTAAGGTATATTTATAAAAAGGCATAAGTGGTATTAAACTGTTCATTATTCAGTGATTTTAAATCTGCAATGATCAGTTCGCAATAATGTGCAGTCATCATTTGGGAAGAAAGGAGAAAAAACTATAATTTCAATGTCTTTTTAACTGTTTATTGCAGATTTATGAACTTAGCTAAACCGCTTAATATGATAAGGAATAAGACGGGTGTATTCCATGATTGACCAGTTGTGTTCAAAACCAAGGGCTACATTTATTAGACTGGTTTCACTGGGGTTGGGAAAATGTCTGATTACAAAACAGGGGAAGATAGAAGATGGTGGTTGTTCAAGTCAGACAGCCAACCCAAAGACACAGACTATACAGTACGTGGTTTTGTTCTCCCATCTCACCGTACAGCTTCCTGGAAGAGAAACAAACAGATTGTGATTAGTTCCCATTCCAACATTCTACAGATTATGAAAAACCATTGTGGGCCTCTGCTGTTACTTAGTTTTGTAGACACTGTCTGCAAAACATTTATGTTGCTTACTGTCCATAGTGTTGTCCCAGAAGCAAGAGCTGGCAGTGTGCAGGCCTGCTCCATTTTTCTGCAGTATGATGCAAGTCACTAATGATGAACACAGTAAAGATGCGTAAATCATTACCTGATCTTGTTGGGTCCTTTCATTGCCATACTTTTACATTTTACAAATGTACTGTACACAACATAACAAGAAGGGTTACCTATGTATTTAAAGGGTTTTCCTAGTTTGGACAGTTGATTCAGACTTGTTTCCACCACACTGGATGTCCATTGGTTAATTCGATTTTGTTGATAGGCACTGCTTCCAATAGTTGTCTCCACAGTCTAAGTATTTATTTCAGTTAACACTGACATGTCTATCACCACTTATTTAGGAAACTGCAAATACATTTTATGATTGTAGTAATATCACCAATTGCGCAAATACTTACATCTTTTATGATTGTAGTTATATCATCAACGACAAATGCAGTCTGAAAAGGGAGCGAAAATATATATTTTMTCTAGCTAGGAAAGTAACATTTGCAGTATGGCATTTGGTGTTTTTGTCTCTTGTTTTATTTCCCACATACAGTAAGTATATAGCCACCAGATTTTAGAGGTCAGTTTATCTGGCCCGCTCAAATAATAGACATAACGTCACAGCAACATTAATGTAGTCAATGTGATACAATGCAACAATATAGGCCGGGAAAGAACTCAAATGTTTCCCGAAGATAATTTTATGTAGCGTTTTTTCTTTAAACCTACCTCTTCAGATAATTGAAATTCGTCCATGGTCCTGTGGCGTACGAAAGTTTTAGATGGTTGCTATAGGAACCTCCAAACAAATATGTCAACGTCAAATCACCGGGACCTGAATCTGTGCAACAGAAATTCTGAGATTATTTGGTTTCAAGTTTAGGCTATTATTTCCGCCTATAGTGTCAGTTGAGTTTTATTTTCAATATCCATTTCTTTTATGTCTATGCCATATCCCGAATATTCAGAAAAAGGGGACGTTTTAAGATGTCAGATATTTTCATTTATTTATGGATAACATAGGCCTTAAGCACAAATGTGTGGCCATGATGTAAAGAAAAACACATTCAATGGAAATAATGGATGGAATGTTGTGGAGAAAGACGCCTAATTAGGCCCTGTCATAATTATCTGCAGCGTTTGTGAAGTCATGCGTATAGAATTACTAGAATCTCATTTTAGATGCTCGAATGTCGACCAATTTGTGGGAAATTAAATTGCYCCACAACACGTTTTATCAGTGCATTTCATCCATCTAGCCATTTAAAATGTCAAAACATTGATTGAAATGGATTGGATTGAAGGAGCTGAACCCCAATCATCTGAATGGTCAAGGATGCGTTGTGCATTAACGACATGCTTCACTGGTAGCAACATAGTCAGACATGCAACTTTCAATACGGTTGTTCCGTCGCCGCAGACTATTTTTGAAGGATGGAAACGCTTCACAGCTTTATTTGTGGCTGCTCTCTCCTACCTGTGTTATATCTACTGGGACAGAATAGAACTTGCTTCACATGTAAGTGTGGTCCTAACTCCTGTCTCATCCATCATCATCACCCACAGCACAGAAGACAATTCAATGTCTAWTCATCGGTTGGTTCAACGGAATTTCCTTGAAATGACGTGGAAACAACGTTGATTCAACCAGTGTGTGCCCAGTGGGCATCACCACCACCATCAGAGTGGCAGTTGACTACTTCAAGCAGCTTGATGCTATGTTTAATCAAAATTCATTACCATTAGTGAATTATTTAGCAGTCAAATGATCATGAAAGGAGGCCACAAACTCATTTTCTGTAACCAAATATTTGATTCAGCCACTCATAATCCCATGTTSATGTTTTGTCCATTAATAGTTATGTGTTCATTTTAAATGTAGTAGTTATCCTTTTATAGGCTACTGATGTATTACATTCTCAACGTTTTCATTAAGGCTGCCTGGACTTGGGTGACCAAATGTCCAGCTAGCTGGAAGAACTCAGGGGAGAAGGTGGAGCAGCGAAGGTCCAGAAAAAGGCATCAAAGCCCTCTGCTGATCAAAGTCAAGCGGCTAGAATTGAAAGTGACTGCTATGAAGAGAACCTTGATGAAGCATGGTTCACATCGAACCTCCCCATCTTGTTCCTCCCCACACTGCTCTCAACACATTCTCCAGACCAAGGGCTCTGTACACACCAACAGCGCTTCAGACTGGGAGAGTGCTGCATAGGTCATAAAGATAACATGGACTCCACTCCAAAGGAGAACTTTAAATGGTTATTTCATTGACCCTGCAGTTTAGACTGTGCAGGACACCTATGTGTATTGCTTGAAATCAATGCCTTCCCACAGGAGATTATTACTGATTATCTGTAATGTTCATAGAATGGAATAAARCCAAAATAGGTTTACCTACTCAGTTGACTTTGTTTATCAAGCTCATAATCATGTTACTTTCCAAATTACTTTGTTTTCAGTCATTTTACATTCATGGTATTATTATATATATATATATATATAAATGTATTTATTAGCATGTGTAAAGTAAGAAGATACAATTTCATCACAACGTCATTAGTTGATTTAATAATACACTTTTGCCGCCCTCCCCATGAGTTGTATATACACATGTACAGTACCAAAAAAGGTACAGGAAAAAAATCTGACAAACATATAAACATGTCACTCATTATTATSAGGACTGTTTCGCTAGCACAGACTGGAATATATTCCGGGATTCATCCAATGGCGTTGAGGGGTTTACCACATCAGTCACCGGCTTCATTAATAAGTGCATCGACAATGTCGTCCCCACATTGACTGTACGTACATATCCCAACAGGAAGCCATGGATTACAGGCAACATCCGCTCTGAGCTAAAGGCTAGAGGTGCTGCTTTCAAGGAGTGGGACATAAATCTGGACTCATCAGAAATCCAGCTAAGCCCACCGACGAACCATCAAACAGGCAAGCGTCAATACAAGACTAAGATCGAATCCTTCAACACTGGCTCTGGCTCTGCTCGGATGTGGCAGGGCTTGCAAACTATCACAGATCACAAAGGTAAACCCAGCCGCGAGCTGCKCAGTGATGCGAGTCTACCAGACCCACTAAATGTCTTCTATACTCGTTTTGAGGCAACCAACCCTGAACCATGCATGAGAGCACCAGCTGTTCCGGATGACTGTCTGATCACGGTCTCCGTAGCCGATGTGAGTCAGACCTTTAACCACGTTAACATTCATAAGGCTGCAGGGCCTGACGGATTACCAGGACACATACTCAGAGTATGCGCTGACCAGCTGGCAAGTATGGTATTTATTATTTTTGTATTTTACCCCCTTTTCACCCCAATTTCGATCTTGTCTCATTGCTGCAACTCCCCAACGGGCTCGGGAGGCGAAGGTCAAGCCATGTGTCCTCCTAAACATGACCCGCCAAACCGCGCTTCTTAACACCCGCCCGCCAGCCGCAATAATGTGTCGGAGGAAAGACTGTTCAACTGACGACCAAGGTCAGCCTGCAGGCGCCCAGCGCACCACAAGGAATCACTAGAGCTCGATGAGCCAAGTAAAGCCCACCCGGGCAAACCATCCCCTAACCTGGACGATGCTGGGCCAATTATGTGCTGCCCTATGGGACTCCCATTCACGGCCGGTTGTGATATAGCCCGGGATCGAACCCGGGTCTGTAGTGATAAGATGCAGTGCATTAGACCGCTGCGCCACTCGGAAGGCCCTGCACTGACATTTTCAACAACTCCCTGACCCTGTTTCAAGCAGACCTCCATAGTCCCTGTGCCCAAGAATGCCAAGGTAAGCTGCCTAATTGACTACCGCCCCGTAGCACTTACATCTGTAGCCTTGAAATGATTTCAAAGGCTGGTCATGGCTCACATCAACACCATCATCTCAGAAACCCTGGACCCACTCCAATTCGCATACTGCCCCAACAGATCCACAGATGACGCAGTCTCTATTGCACTCCACACTGCCCTTTCACACCTGGACAAAAGGAACACCTACATGAGAATACTGTTCATTGACTATAGCTCAGCGTTCAACACCATAGTGCCCTCCAAGCTCATCACTAAGCTAAGGAGCGGGGGACTGAACATCTCCCTCTGCAACTGGATCCTGGACTTCCGGAAGGGCCTCCCCCAGGTGGTAAGGTTATGCAACAACACATCCGCCACGCTGACCCTCAACATGGGGGCCCCTCAGGGGTGTGTGCTTAATCCCCTCCTGTTCTCTCTGTTCACCTATGACTGCGTGGCCACGCACAACTCCAACACCATCATTAAGTTTGCAGACGACACTATGGTGATAAGCCTGATCAACTACAACGCCGATAGGAAGGAGGTCAGAGGTCTGGCAATGTGGTGCCAGGACAACAACCTCTCCCTCAATGTGAGCAAGACAAAGGAGCTGATCGTGGACTACAGGAAAGGAGGGCGGAGCATGCCACCATTCACATCTACGGGGCTGTAGTGGAGRGGTTCGAGAGCTTCAAGTTCCTTGGTGTCAACATCACTAAGGACCTATCATGGTCCAAACACACCAAGACAGTCATGAAGAGGGCATGGCAATGCCTATTCCTCCTCAGGAGGCTGAAAAGATTTGGCATGGGACCTAAGATCCTCAAAAAGTTCTACAGCTGTACCATCGAGAGCATCCTGAGTGGTTGCATCACCGCTTGGTATGGTAACTACTTGGCATCCGACCGCAAGGCACTACAGAGGATAGTGGGTACGGCCCATTACATCACTGTGGCTGATCTTCCTGCCATCCAGTACCTCTGTACCAGGTGGTGTCAGAGGAAGGCCCTAAAAATTGTCAAAGACTCCAGCCACCCAAATCATAGACTGTTCTCTCTACTACCGCACGGCAAGCAGTACTGGAGTGCCAAGTCTGGAACCAAAAGGCTTCTTAACAGCTTCTACACCCAAGCCATAAGACTGCTGAATGGTTAATCAAATGACTATTTGCATTGACCCCCTTATTTTATTCTAACTTATTCTTATTTCTTGCACTGACTCTCTTGCACAAGCTCGATGTATAGTCACTGGACTCTAACCACACACTCACACATACTACACTGACACTCCCACACAAAACACACACACACACACATGCATTTTGAGGAGTATTTGTCTGTTTGTAATAAAGCCCTTTAGTGGGGAAAAACTAATTATGTTTGCCTGGGCCTGGCCCCCCAGTAGTTGGGTGGGCATATGCCCTCCCAGGCCCACCCATGGCTGCACCCCTGCCCAGTCATGTGAAATCCATAGGTTAGGGCCTAATTTATTTAAATTGTCTGATTTCCTTATATGAACTGTAACTCAGTAAAATCTTTTACATTGTTGCGTTTATATTTTTGTTCAGTATATTTTGAGAGATAATACAGTGAGCATGGAACCTTAGTTATTTAGACGACTGGTTTAGTTTCACTGGGAACAAAATTAACTGCTGCACTGACATTTAGCATGTCAACCTTATTGAATAAGAACATTTAGCATGAATGGAAACTGGATGCGAATGAGCTTGCTATCATTTTGAGTGGACTGGTGAAAACTAGTCAATTTAAACTGGGGATATAAACCATACTAAGTTATTTAAATATAAACAGTCTTATCTTCTGAATAAAGACTGGAAGGCGTGTGAACAACGGGCGGCTGTTCAACCAGTCCAACTAGCAACACATGCTAGCTTGCTAACTTTATATAGAGACCAAGGCCAGAATAAAGATGGAAACAATACTTAACCTACCAATCGAAAATAAGATATTTTATGCTGTTCTGGTGTTCTCATGGACGGTGTATCTATGGGAGGCCTACCTTGCCTACAGACAGGTAATTGTTGAACTTTACTTTGTTTCTTAACGGCCTCTTTGTCAATAACAAGGCTTTCTTTACTGCATTTCACTGCTGGCCTTCTAGCCGCATGCTGACTGTTTTCATTATTGTTTGTCTACAATATTTTACCAAGAACAAAGCTTCTTTTCGGGAGTGACGTCATCTTTGTACTGGGCAATTCCATGGTAACAGAATTACGCTGAGACAAAGATTTTTCGCTCTAAAATGTATTCTAAACTGGGCTTTCGAGTGGCGCAGCGAACCTTATCGAAGAAGAACATTTAGCATGAATGGAAACTGGATGCGAATGAGCTTGCTATCATTTTGAGTGGACTGGTGAATGCACTGCATCTCAGTGGTTGAGTGGTCACTACAGACACCCTGGTTCGAATCCAGGCTGTATCACAGCCGGCCGTGGTTGGGAGTCCCATAGGGCGGCACACAATTGGCCCAGCGTCGTCCGGGTTTGACCGGTGTAGCCCGTCATAAGAATTAACTGACTGACCTGCCTAGTTAAATAAAATAAAAAAATCGAAACAAAAATCATTGATTTCAAAGGTTAACAAACCATACAACTCTATCCACAATAACTACCTTTAACAATTTCCACAGATTTTTTTTTTACAGAAACACGTTTACAGAAAGAACTTTGCACATACAAAGTTTGGTAACATAATAAAACTGATGGAGATGTTACCTTAATTCTGTTACCAAACTTTGCATCTGCAGTTTTTCCAGTAAATGTTTTTATTTTATTTACTGTGTCAATTGTTTAAAGTACTCATTGTGCGTAGAGTTATATGGTTTATTAAACTTTGAAATTAATGGTTTTTGTTTGGCGTAATTCCGCTAACATGGAATTGCCCTACTGCAACTCGAGGCCCCACTAATCATTCTGTAACATGGACATTTCTTTTTTTGATTAGCTATGTTGAATAGAATTTTTTTAATGTTTAAGTGTCTCTTCTAACACCCAGCGGAGAATATACAGGTTGACCGTGCACGTACCACAAGAGTTGGGAAAGATCATGGACACAGATACCTTTGAGAAGTCACGCCTTTATCAACTAGACAAGAGCAACTTCAGTTTCTGGTCTGGACTGTATTCAGAAACTGAGGGGACGGTGGGTACAACTAAAATATCCATTGATTTGTTAGGACCTACTTTGTTATAGTACAACCTAGTTGTCTACCTCAATTTATCACACAGAGGGAATTTCATTTTTTCCCGATATAACACTGCTGTGTTCTCCCATAGCTGATCCTGCTATTTGGCGGAATCCCTTTCGTTTGGAAAGTTGCTGGGACAGTGACTGCTCGTTTTGGATTGGGTCCAGAGTATGAGGTGTGTGCATGGTCCATGGTTAAAATTGGCAGTCCAGTATTACAAATGTTTTGGCAATTTTCTTGAATCATTCCATGGCTCTGTCTTTTTTTTTTTTTTAGATCTTCCAGTCTCTTTCGTTTCTGATACTAGCAACCCTGTTCAGTGCATTCACTGGCCTTCCCTGGAGTATCTACAACACCTTTGTTATTGAGGAGAAGCATGGCTTCAACCAGCAGGTAGACTGTCAACTCTCTGAGGACATTCTTATTATACAGACAGTTTCCTAGATTGAATCAATTACACTTTTTTTTCACTGGCATTGTTTCTAACACCCAGTTTGTTTGTTTTTGTTTTTGTCTATGGTCCTCCTTCCAGACGCTGGGGTTCTTCCTAAAGGATGCTGTAAAGAAGTTTATTGTGACCCAGTGTATCTTGTTGCCTGTGACCTCACTGCTCCTCTACATCATCAAGATGGGTGGAGACTTCTTCTTCATCTACGCCTGGCTCTTCACACTGGGTGTCTCACTTGTCAGTCCTTTCACCTCATAACTGGCTGGATGGGAATATTCAAACAACAATTGTTTAGGCGCTGGGGAGGAATTAATGGAGCTAAACTAATATCCAATATATCCAAATAAATTACAAATGTATTTATTTCTGGTCGTTCCTTCTCTCTCTTAGGTTCTGGTGACCATCTATGCGGACTACATTGCGCCCCTATTTGACAAGTTCACCCCTTTGCCAGAGGGTGAGCTGAAGGAAGAGATTGAAAGCATGTCGAAGTCTATCAGTTTCCCTCTCACTAAGGTCTATGTTGTAGAAGGTAATAACTTGTTTTGTCCCAAAGATGTAACACCGTAGACTGTATATAATTGTTTAACATCAGAGGAGAGCAAGGCATAATGGGCACTACCCTGCAGCTTGACCCTGTGTTCGTCTCAACTGTGTGTGGTGATGTGTGGGGGTTGAAAACATAGCAGAAACACCTTTCCGATGTTCGCTGTTACTTATGGACTATAAAGTTGTATTGTAATGATTCATTTTGACCTACTCTTCCAGGTTCCAAGCGTTCCTCTCACAGTAACGCTTACTTCTATGGGTTCTTCAAGAACAAGCGCATAGTGTTGTTCGACACCCTGCTGGAGGACTACTCTCCCCTCAACAAGGACGGAGAGACTGACACACCAACCGAGGACAAATCCAAGCTCAAGGTCAGACTTGAGCTTCCAGCGTCTGGAAGGAGGACCATTCAGTTCTCTCCGTTACGCAGAGAACTGTGTGTCAGAATGTTATAAATATATAATATTTAAAAAAGGTTTAGGAAGGCAACTTGATTCCATTCAATAATATTTATTGCTGAAGCATGCTTCTTCTTCAAAGGTCTCCAGTATTACTGAGCACCAATTCAGCCATACATACCATTTCTGTAGTCTTGGTTAGAGCACCGCCAGCACATTACAACTTTTATGTTATATATCTAATGTGTTGTGGTGGTTCTATCATAGAAACATAACATGGTGTACTAGAAGTTTTAGTCAATAGTTCATGCATAATTCTTTTAAAAATCAAACCAGTTATGTTCTAACGCTTTTTTATTATTTATTTTATTTTATTTAGAACAAGAAGCAAGGCTGCAACAATCCAGAGGTCTTGGCGGTGTTGGGCCACGAGCTGGGCCATTGGAAGTTGGGCCACACTGTGAAAAACATAGTAATCAGTCAGGTTTGTTAGGGAATTCCCTTGATATGCATCTGCACATCACCTCTATACCAATAGGCCACTTTCATGTTGATGCAGAAATGTCATCGATACAATTTTCCCCCCTGCCTCTGTCCTTGCAGATGAACTCCTTCCTGTGCTTCTTCCTCTTTGCTGTGCTAATTGGACGGAAGGAGCTGTTCGTGGCCTTTGGTTTCTATAACAGCCAGCCCACTTTGATTGGGTTGATGATCATATTCCAGTTCATCTTCTCCCCATACAATGAGGTGAGTGACTCCATCTCCTAAACAATGTATTTACACTTGAGTGGACAAAACATTAAGACCATCTTCCTAATACTCAGTTGCAGCCCCCTTCTGTCTTCAGAACAGACTCAATTTGTCAGGGCATGGACTCTATAAGGTGTCGAAAGCGTTCCACAGAAATGCTGGCCCATGATGACTCCAATGCTTCCCACAGTTGTCAAGTTGGCTGAATGTCCTTTGGGTGGTAGATCATTGATACACACAGGAAATTGTTGAGCGTGAAAAACCCAGCAGCGTTGCAGTTCTTGACTCATACCGGTGCATCTGGCACCTACTACCGTACCCCTTTCAAAAGCATTTAAGTATTTTGTCTTGCTTATACACCCTCTGCATGGCACGAAGACACAATCCATGTCTTAAGGCTTAAAAATAATTATTTAACCTGTCTCCTCCCCTTCATCTACACTGATTTTGATGTGGATTTAACAAGTGACATCAATAAGGGATCATTGCTTTCACCTGGCCAGTCTGTCTTGGAAAGAGCAGGTGTTCTTAATGTTTTGTACAATCTGTGTATGTCTGACCTCTTAATACACTTCAGTGGAGGCCTTATCTGTTGGCCCTGCAAGTGCTGTGGCAGCTATTCTCATTAAGTCCAGTGTTTGTTTGGCGAAAATACCTTGAGCATACTAGTAGTAAATATTGGCCAAAGAAATATACATCTAAAGCTACAATATATTTCTTAAGTCCGCTTAAACAGAAAGTGTTTTTGAGATGGCGATCAGCAGATGAGTACCTGCTACAGGCCACTGAGGAAAACTGACATTTCTCCCATTCTTACCTCCAGGTCTTGTCATTCTGTCTGACTGTCCTGAGCCGCAGGTTTGAGTTCCAGGCGGACTCCTTTGCGCTGGGCATGGGTCGAGCCTCAGAGCTCTACTCTGCACTCATCAAGCTCAACAAAGACAACCTGGGCTTCCCTGTGGCTGACTGGCTCTTTTCCATGTGGCACTACTCCCACCCTCCCCTCCTGGAGCGCCTACGGGCCCTGGGAAGCACCAAGCAGGACTGACGAGTCCCAAAAGGAGAGCCACGCCCGCTGCCTCACCCCAAGGGTCTCCGCAGGCCTCTTCTGGCACTCTGATGTAGTCTCCCCTATTTTCCTCTCTGTTTCCCTATTTTTGTTCTCCTTTATCCTTGCCATTATGTTCCTTTTTTGGTAATTTTTTCCCCACAGTTTCAAACTGGCACAATACCAAAAGTTTTCAGAAATCTAGTGTGAGACAAGAAGATCTGCGGCTATGCTTATTCTAGGTGTAATGGAGTTAAGAATGTACCATAAGCTCATGCCACAGCTAGCTTGACATGTTGCCGATGGAGCTATCGATTTATACATTTTCCCGATAGCTCAAACGGTTTGTAAGTTGTCAAGGAGTGCAGTCACGTGTGCTAGCCAGGCATAGGTCCTGAGTTCGAGCTCTGCGAGCCGAATCGGGAGGAACCTGTACTCACTAAGCAAGCAGTGTGACGTCCGTAACACAGGGAAACATGAACATGCAATACAATTGTGGGCATAAATAATTACCCGAACATTTTTAGTTTAAGCACTTGCTGCTAGTACAGGTCACATTGATCAAGGATTTCTCATATTCCAGCAAGGTTTTAATTTTTTACTGAAGTTTTATTTGAATTTAATTTTACTCCCCTGAGAATTTGTCATTACAAATGTTTTCTCATAAAACCTTGATGTACAGTAGTGGAACTATCCCTGGCCAGTAGGGGTGGAACTATCCCTGGCCAGTAGGGATGGCACTATCCCTGGCCAGTAGGAGTGGCACTACTGGGGGGGGGGGGTTGAGAAAAAAATATCAAGAGTGACAATAGGCTGTACAGCGAATGGGCCATCAATTTATTATTAATAGTATATCCTGCTGGTCGATTGGCTCCATCTACAACTGTTTATTATGAGAGGTGTGTCTGAACACTAGAACTTTAAAAGATACACACCTTTTCAGATTTAGTCAAGACTATGCTTGAGATGGATCAAGTTATACAGGTAACTGCCAAAGTAATGAAACAAGGGATACAAAGAATATTGAAAGCAGGTGCTTCCACACAGGTGTGGTTCCTGAGTTAATTAAGCAATTAATATCCCATCGTGCTTGGGGTCATGTATAAAAATGCTGGGCAGGCCATTATTTTGGCTACCATGACTATGCCCACATAGTATGACAATGTCCCTATGCACAGGGCATGAGTGGTCAAATTACATTTTATTTGTCACGTGCTGAATACAACAGGTGTAGTAGGCCTTACCATGAAATGCTTATTTACAAGCCCTTAACCAACAATGCAGAGTAAGAGGGGGGGGGACAATGCAAATAGTCTGGGTAGCCATTTGATTAGATGTTCAGGAGTCTTATGGCTTGGGGGTAGAAGCTGTTTAGAAGCCTCTTGGACCAAGACTTGGCGCTCCGGTACTGCTTGCCGTGCGGTAGCAGAGAGAACATTCTATGACTAGGGTACTGGAGTCTTTGACAATTTTTAGGGCCTTCCTCTGACACCGCCTGGTATAGAGGTCCTGGATGGCAGGAAGCTTGGCTCCAGTGATGTACTGGGCCGTTCGCACTACCCTCTGTAGTGCCTTGTGGTCGGAGGCCGAGCGGTTACCATACCAGGCAGTGATGCAACCAGTCAGGATGCTCTCGATGGTGCAGCTGTAGAACCTTTTGAGGATATTAGAACCCATGCCAAATCTTAGGAATAGGTTTTGTCGTGTCCTCTTCACGACTGTATTGGTGTGCTTGGACCATGTTTGATGTAATATGTAAACTCAGCAAAAAAAGAAACGTCCTCTCACTGTCAACTGTGTTTATTTTCAGCAAACTTAACATGTGTAAATATTTGTATGAACATAACAAGATTTAACAACTGAGACACAACCTGAACAAGTTCCACAGACATGTGACTAACAGAAATTGAATATTGTGTCCCTGAACAAAGGGGAGGTCAAAAGTAACAGTCAGTATCTGGTGTGGCCACCAGCTGCATTAAGTATTGCAGTGCATCTCCTCCTCATGGACTGCACCAGATTTGCCAGTTCTTGCTGTGAGATGTTACCCCACTCTTCTACCAAGGCACCTGCAAGTTCCCAGACATTTCTGGGGGGAATGGCCCTAGCCCTTACCCTCCGATCCAACAGGTCCCTGATGTGCTCAATGGGATTGAGATCTTCGCTGGCCATGGCAGAACACTGACATTCCTGTCTTGCAGGAAATCACGCACAGAATGAGCAGTATGGCTGGTGGCATTGTCATGTCAGGATGAGCCTGCAGGAAGGGTACCACATGAGGGAGGAGGATGTCTTCCCTGTAACGCACAGCGTTGAGATTGCCTGCAATCACAACAAGCTCAGTCCGATGATGCTGTGACACACCGCCCCAGACCATTACAGAACCTCCACCTCCAAATTGATTTCTCTCCAGGGTATAGGCCTCGGTGTAACGCTCATTTCTTCAACGATAAATGCGAATCCGACCATCACCCCTGGTGAGACAAAACTGCGACTCATCAGTGAAGAACACTTTTTGCCAGTCCTGTCTGGTCCAGCGACATTGGGTTTGTGCCCATAGGCGACGTTGTTGCCGGTGATGTCTGGTGAGGATCTGCCTTACAACAGGCCTACAAGCCCTCAGTCCAGCCTCTCTCAGCCTATTGCGGAGCGTCTGAGCACTGATGGAGGGATTYTGGATTCCTGGTGTAACTCGGGCAGTTGTTGCCATCTTGTACCTGTCCCGCAGGTGGGATATTCGGATGTATGGATTCTGTGCAGGTGTTGTTAGAAGTGCCACTGCGAGGACGATCAGCTGTCCGTCCTGTCTCTCTGTAGCACTGTCTTGGGCGTCTCACAGTACAGACATTGCAATTTATTGCCCTGGCCACATCTGCAGTCCTCATGCCTCCTTGCAGCATGCCTAAGGCACATTCATGCAGATGAGCAGGGACCGTGGGCATCTTTCTTTTGGTGTTTTTCAGAGTCAGTAGAAAGGCCTCTTTAGTGTCCTACGTTTCATAACTGATCTTAATTGCCTACAGTCTGTAAGCTGTTAGTGTCTTAACGACCGTTCAACAGGTGCATGTTCATTAATTGTTTATGGTTCATTGAACAAGCATGGGAAACAGTGTTTAAACCCTTTACAATGAAGATCTGTGAAGTTATTAGGATTTTTTAACGAATTATCTTTGATAAACTGAATTTTTCTTTTTTTGCTCAGTTTAGGTAGGGGTAAAGTGACTATGCATAGATAATAAACAGCGAGTAGCAGCGTAAAAAAAGGGTGTCAATGAAAATAGTCTGGGTAGCCTTTTGATTAATTGTTCAGTAGTTTTATGGCTTGGATGTAGAAGCTGTTAATAAGGAGCCTTTTGGACCTAAACTTGGCTTGATGAACATGAACTTTGTAAACCATATGCCACGGCCGTCTCAGTCACCAGATCTCAACCCAATTGAATACTTGTGGCAGATTCTGGAGCGGCGCCTGAGACAGCGTTTTCCACCACCATTAAAACACCCACATTATGGAATTTCTTGTGGAATAATGGTATTGCGTCCCTCCAATAGAGTTCCAGATACTTGTAGAAGCTATGCTAAAGTGATTTTAAGCTGTTCTGGCAGCTCATTGTAGCCCAACACCCTATTAAGACACTATTGGTCTTTCCTTTATTTTGGCAGTTACTCTAATTAAGGTTTGAGTGCCTGTGACTTCCCAGGGATCTGTCACTTGTGGTGATAGTTTTTAAGTAATACTTGGGCCAATGATGGACCAAAGGAATGTTCAATTTAGGTAAAATTTCCTAGTTTCTTTTTACAACAGAATTTCATTTTTTTAATGCACTTTTAACGGACTGACCATACTGTACTTGTAAATCATTGAATAGCTTAATGGCAAAGGGAGAAAAAAGTGAATGCATTTGTAATATGTGAATGTGGTTTGGACTCTACTGTTAATGTGTTATTGTTTTGTTTCTTCTCTTCTGGTGCCTGTGTGTGCGAGGTGTGATAGTGAACCCAGTTTTGACTGAAGGGAGGAGGGGGGGGGGGGCTCCATCAGATGAATCAAGTGTTTGGTTTGTTATAGAAGGACATACTTTTCTTGCAGCATTGTGAATAAAGTCTCTCACAGCAGCTGTCTTTTCCTATTTGTGTCTCAACCTTTTTATGGGTAGTGACAGATGCACTACTGCATTAACTGTGATATGAATCATTTGCATAGTCATATCGCTGCCAACCTGGTCTCAGAGCTTTTRGTATTATTGTGTACTTAAATTTGAAACACTCATTTAGTATGATGTTTTGTTGGTATTTATTTGTGGATGTCCATCGCCCATTTCGTATGATATGTTACGAATTACCTTTCGGATTATATGTTATGAATTTTCAAACCGTGTGATATGTTATGAATTCTACCTAGGTGGCTATGTTAGGGGTTAAGTTTGGGGAAGGGTTAGCTGTGATGGTTTGAACTCGCAACTTTTGGGTTGCTAGACATTCGCATTATACGCCCACCCCGACCAACCACTCTACTTTCGTTAGTAACCATCTATCTTATGTAACCATGCCAAACGTAACATATCATACTAATGAGTGTCCTGGATTTACATTTACTATGTTACGTCTAGTCTATGAGACCAGGCTGAGGGTACATATTTTAGCACAATATCTTGTATAGCATAGTATATTATGGCTATCAAAACAATAATTATGTCTACACATAGTAAGCATAGCCTGCATACGGTACCAATTACAGACCACATAATCTCATTACTGACTTTAAATTGGCAGTCAGCACCTGAAACAAAGTGTTCTCGATCCCCACATCTCTTTCGGTAAAAAGCTGAGGGATGGGGCTGGAGAAATGTAACCATTCTCAAAGGACTGGCCATACATTATATTAAATGTACAATTTGAACTGTGTTTTGAGGCTATATAGTGATACATTTAGTTTGTTTACAAACATTGGAATAAAACAAACTTACGTTTTGGGTTCTGATGCAGTACAACAGTTGAACTAAGCTCATGAGGCATAAGTTAATTCTTCAAGAATCAATGGGTATATCATTAAAATATTTAAGGCCAAAAAATGCTGTAGCACCTGCTGATTGCCCTTTTAACTGACCACTTGTTACAGCATAAAACAAACGTTTTGTTTTCAKGGTGCCTCCAAAGTTTGATACTTGGAATGTAGGCCATGGAAAATGTCAGTTACCCAAACGATTTACTACTGGGTAAAGAGTCATGCATGGCTTTCCTGCTTGTTTTCTGATGACTGAACTTGTTTAATAGTAGGCTATAAATACAATCCCTTAATTTCGAAAATGTATTAATGTAATTTTGAAATGTCAAATAGTTGTGGTGTAGGCCTACTGTGTGTTTGACAACATGCATATGTGGTCATCAAAGCCATAATTTAGCAGAAGTGCTCACAGTAGACGAATGCAATCAACAAAAGGCCACTCCAGACGCCACTACGTAGTGCGCAGTCCATCTTATATCAAACGGTCTAGCTATAGCGGTGTCATCAGGAAGGCAAAGCGAAGGAGTTTACTCCGCCCTGAAAGTGAGGAATTGTTGTATGGTCAATGAGAATGTCGAATTTGGTCAACAAAACATGTAATTGCTCATTTGCTACGTGAAGCTTACTTTATTGAATATAAGTTTTGTAATGGTTAGGTTTTTATGAATGCACATGTATTGTAGACGCACGTGGCATTTCGGCAACTTTGACAAAAAGCTACTTTATAAAATGGTCCCAACTGATCTAGCGTCATTCAGCCTGCCTTCCATTTTGAGGACGTATTTCACTTGTAAGAGCAGTCACTCGACTATCTTGTCAATATGATAAAACATCTTTGGTATCATACTCTCCGTTATGAGACCGTACCATTATGCATAGGGGTGAACGTTTTTTCAAATATAATTGTTGTTTGAGGCAGATCACCATTTATTTAAACGTTCTTACTGATAAAAACCCACTTAATTTTCACAGATGGTCATCTATTTCGCTGTGTCGTATTGATCCTTAATAGAAATATAATAAAGACTCAGTTCATATTCATCCACAAACACCCCCATTATATACAATGGTTAGGCCCTGATATGGTTTATTTTGGTAGACAAGGGCAAACAGTCTAGTTTTTGTTGTTTTTGGGACGAAATGGCAAGGTTTTTGAGAGCTGATGTTAGGAGTCTCCTCACCACACAGCTAAGAATGGCATCTGATCAGGTAAAAATGCACCACATATGATTAGACAACCACGTTTCGCAGCTAATACAGTCCAACGTTAAAATGAAACGAGTGGTATTCAATTGTCAAGTGATTTCGCGATGGCCTTGGACAATTTGTAATGTTCTTGTTACTATGTCAGTCAGTATGTTACAATGTTACAATGTTTAACTGGTGTTTGGAACGTTCTGATACAAATTGTAGCAAACGACTACTGTGTATGATTGAGCTGCTTACAAGGCCATGTAAGCAGCTCAATCATACACCTCGGTCTAATGTGTATGGAATTTGGTTAAATGCGTCCATCTATGAATGATGAAGCAATTCTCTGACGCTACAGTTGTTGCCCACAATGGGCAGAGTTTTTTTGAAAGGCAGTGTTTACATTCTCTGGTCAATTCTGTTGGTCTTTTCAGTCAACATTAAAGGGGGGAGTTTTTCATTAGGACATGAAAATTAGTGTATGAATGATTTGAGGCTACATAGCCTAACACTTTGCAATGCATTGACAGAGATTACAGTATTCCACGTGCAAAAAGCTCCCCACTTCAATATGTGCTTTAGTTAGTTCAGCTGCATGTCACGTGACACTTCAATGAGGATAACCCATAGAGATGTATAGAGGACTCAACATGGAAATAACACGTTTTTGCATGGAAATTGCCATTGAGGGCTTCCACTATTTTAAAGTAGTAAACTGGGCTGGGATTTCTATGGTTTGGGAGCAGAAAGCTAATGATCAGAGCATTGTCTTCTTCAAATAGGGTGCTATGAAATGGTCTCCACTATGATACCAGCATCTAGTGGCCACAACATATGAATGACAAACTTTGGTTCAGGACTCCAGCACTGCAGGTGGCGGTTAATCACTAATATTAGCTTTGCACTTTTTTAAAACAGAAAAAGAATTGACTACTTCTATATACTGTATGCTGATAACAGCCTAGCCTTTACCATTGTAAAATGAAAGCTTTATGCAATGTGAAGGTCATGTTTATTTCTCTAATAAAAGTTGTGCATAACACAACATATCAATCTCATACATGGTCCTACTAAGGAACATCTTGTTGTTCTTATATGTTCACCTGTTGATTTAATTTTCTCCATTTACCAGCTGGGTGAGTTGGGCAAAGGTGCAGGGAAAGGAGGTGGCGGCGGAGGATCTGTCAGAGAGGCAGGAGGAGCCCTCGGAAAGAAACAGGCAGCAGAGGAGGAAATGTACTTCCGGTTAGTTGGGACTTACAGTATACTGTACGACCAATAGGTGGTATACCTATTTGTTTGCCAAAATTGACACTGTAAATGTATTTATCGAGGCTTTGTGGCAGTCTGCCTGGCCTGTATTCATACTGTCCTCACTGTACCTAACACTTTCCAATCTCCCTCTACAGGCGTAAAGAGCAAGAACAGTTGGCTGCACTAAAGCAGCATCACCAAGAGGAGATTGACCACCACAAGAAGGAGATTTCGAGGCTGCAGAGTGAGATTGACCGTCACAAGGGAAAAATTAGGAAACTGAAGCATGATGACTGAGACTCACTCCGTTAGAATAAAGGCCAGGGATTCTCTATGGCCAAATCCTAGTCATCGCCTGCACTGTCTCTGGGCAGCTCTGTGTATATGTGATTGATTGTTCTGTATATGCTTGAGGTTATTAAACATTTATTTGAAATGGTTATTGCTTTCAATTATTGTTTGTGCTAAAATTAAGATTTGAGATGTGGGGTGCCATTACGGAGGATGATTGTTCACCACATTACAGAAGGATGATTACAGCTAGTGTAGCTGTACTGTCTAAATGGATTCCGGCAATATGAATGGCAAAAAGAAGACAAAATATGGCGCTGTCTTTTATTGAAACTTATCCCATGAATTGGTGTCTGTACACAACTCTCAGTTTTGCCAATGCCATAACATCCTCCATTGAAGAAACAATCATGCAACATTGCTAATTGAAGGTGATATCAGCTTTTACCATCAGGCCGCAGATACAGATCCCATGTACACAAATCTGCCAGAGCACAGAAATCACCCCCCCCCCCCCCCTCACATGAACCTGATCCACATGTTGTAATATTGTTTGATTTTCATTGTATTGATGCTGTGCTGTTGCTATGCAAGACATTTCCTGAAAGGGACACACAATAGTCATGTTAATCTAATTGCTATAGATGTATGAAAACACGAAGCTGACACTTATGAAAACAGAGTCGTGAAGGAGATGCTTGGTGTGGAGTATTATACATTTGAGACGTGTCTATTTCTTATATTTACATGCATCTAACCCATTGACTGTATGGATTTATTTAACTAGGCAAGTCAGTAAAAAAAAAATCTTAATAATGGTGGCCTACCAAAAAGCCTCCTGGGGAGATGGGGGCTGAGATTAAAAATATGGTACAAAACACATCACGACGAGAGACAACACTACATAAAGAGAGATCTAAGACATAGCATGGGAGCAACATGACAACATGGTAGCAGCACAAAACAGGGTACAAACATTATTGGGCACAGACAGCACAAAGGGCAAGAAGGTAGAGACAACAATACATCAAGCAAAGCAGCCACAACAGTCAGTAAGAGTGTCCAATGGACCCAGATAAAGAGGGACCATTGCATGTCTTGGGAGCAATGATTTCTGTAATCCTCGCTGTGTCCAGAGGGTGGCAATTAGCACATTGTACACTGCGTATAAAGCCCTGTATAAATCCCGTAAGGAAGAATACATTCTCGTCATTTCCTCTAAAGCTTTAGCTCCGCCTAGAAACCCCTGTCTTTTACAGCCGGACAACCCGTCTGTCTTTCTTTTCGCACATCATGGCGGACCGGTTCAATAAGGTGTGTAAGCGCTCAAGAACCAACATATCGAAATTTATAAATAATACGTCCATATAGATTAATTTTACTCCGGTTAAATATCTCTGTGCATTGTAAATGAAGACTAGTGGAGATCATTTCGTAGTATTTGTCGTATTTGACACATCCAGGATGTCATGTGTTGGCTAACGCAACTTAGCCGCGTTGCATTAATTTAGCTATCTAGCTAACTCGGACCAGACTGGATAGTTAACTACAAAAAACCCGTCAGAAGACATCCCTAGTTCGTTGGCATTTTTGGTGAAGTGTTGAGGTCAAATGCGTATAGTTTTTGAAGATTTCCTAATTAACACTGAATTTACTATTTAACGCTAACGTTATTTGGGTAAGCGACAGGCCACGTTTGCGCGAGTTAATGTTTAGACCCAGTACAAATGAAATCCACCCAAAACCACTCATTCCTATAATTTTAAATGGTTACTTAACTCTGCGGGYACAATATRTTTTGTGAACAAATGTTTAATTTTGGCGTGATAAGGTTGGTAGCAACATGTGGATATCTGTTGCAGCTCAAATCGACTACTAACCCCACAATGCTAATGCTCTGTATGGGCTAGCTAGCAAACGTAGCAACACACTATAATACCCAAGTCATTATCAGCGTGTTGTGGAGTAGTTAGCTGTAAAATAGCTCAAACAAACTGCACTGTCAATTTAGGATTCTACAATCTCACGATTTTCAGCATGAAGATCGATGTGCCTCAGAGTGGAGTCTGGCATTCGCAACGGCGCCATGCAATGCAACCGGAACTGAACATGCAAACAAATGGGAGAAATGTTTTAAACCCCCTATTGAATTAGACATTTCGAGGTAGGAATGCAACAAAAATATGAATAATGACTCGTTCGAGAGTACAACCTCCTGCATTATGACATCGTCCAATATTGATATCTGACATGTATGATGGACGTTTTAGATCTTCTTTTCCTATTAACAGTTTAGTGAGTGGCTTCATCTCAATGCTACGTCATACGAGCCTAATTTCTCCCTACTTGAATGGCAGTAGCTCAGATTCACCTGAACATGAAATTTGCCAAGGAATCGCTGGAACGCTGCAGAGATGCACAAAAACAATACCCATTTTCAATGTTATATCTTTACTTTAAGGCTTGTTGGCCCTAAACCGTAGGTAAAATGTATTTATCCAAGTTAATTTGTTTTGCTTGTCAGTTTAACAACCATGAGAATACTGTACATGCACTACCATCTGAGACTTAGGCAACCTTGTTGAATCATTTGAACCACAGGTGGTGGGCAACTATTCTCAATTACTTGATGTGCTTCTTACCTTGCCAGGTTCTGCTGCTTGATGGCAGAGGCCATCTACTTGGTCGTCTCGCTGCCATTGTGGCGAAGCAAGTTCTGCTTGGTGAGTCATGTCGTGATAAATTAATACCCATCTTGTGACTGATCAATATTCAATCCAAGAATTTCATGTCACTTGATGTGTAATTGCACCTTGATTTGGTCCTAGTTATTTGATTAGCTTGCTACACCTTTCAGTGATGCTTTTTAACCTACATTGCTTGGGTAACTACAATGATAACTCGCATTACCATCTGAGACGGTGGATATTATACAATGGGCCTGTGTACTTATTTCAATATGTAAGTCAGGATTTCCCTCGTTGCAGGCCACAAGGTGGTAGTTGTGAGATGTGAGGGTATCAACATCTCTGGAAACTTCTACCGTAACAAATGTAAGTTATTGACACTTTGTATATATTCAGGTTAACCCCTTTGGTGTAGTTGTAATGTGTTGTGTGATTCTGAGGTCCTACCTTTGATTCCTATTTTGAGCTAAATCTTAAGATTTGCTTGTCAGTGATGTTTACCACAGTAAATATTCGAGTTTAACGACCATGCGAATACTTTACATGCACTACCATCTGAGACATAAAGCAATATGGTATAACCAGAGTTGTGAAACGGTTTAGACACTGGCATAGCTTGAATGTATTTGCGCCTATCTTTATGAATAGTGAAGTACCTGGCTTTCCTGCGTAAGAGGATGAACACCAACCCCTCACGTGGACCATATCACTTCAGAGCGCCCAGCAGAATCTTCTGGAGGACTGTAAGGGGTAAGATCACAGCCCCTTCTTTTAAACTGGGATTRTTTTAGCTCAAATTTTGGCTGTTTTTCAGCTGCCTGTCTAGGGGCTTGCTTGGACCTCACCTTTATGGACTTTGATTTAAATGGTCCCTATGGGGTGATTCAGTGGCATGAAGTATGCACATTCTGATCTCCACCTTGCACAACCTATGGTTTCTACTTGACTGTGATGAACACTTATCCCAAAGCTGATCATTTTGATGAGACAAACTTTCGGATCTGACTGCTGAGTTTAGTCAGGGCCACAATGTTGTGCTGGTGTCTGTTAACAGTTACAGGGAAGTTTCTGCACATTTGGGATTTATACCTATTTCATATTTACAATCTAAAATTGGCATGGAACCTATGTGTGCGACACTATCTCCATAAGTGTATATATAGATATATTTTTTCCTTGGCTTCCCTTGTGCTACAGAGTATTGCCTATCCTATGTGGGTTGACCTAATTGCCTAGTAACATCCTAACTTTATTGATCCCCCTTGGAACCCAACAGGCATGCTGCCTCATAAAACCAAGAGAGGACAGGCTGCACTGGAGAGGCTGAAGGTGTTCGATGGTGTCCCACCTCCTTATGACAAGGTGAGTGTTTCAATCATCCAGCATAACTCTGATCTTGTGCTGTCGGTGATGCTACTTTTTAATACTTACATTGTTTGAGTATTGACTTTGAGAATATGAGAGGTGAATGACTTGCTGTTGCTTTTGGAGCTGACATTTATTTTGTTCCACAGAGGAAGCGCATGGTCGTACCTGCTGCCCTAAAGATTGTCCGTCTGAAGCCCACTCGCAAGGTAAGCCTAAAATCAGTTTAGCAAGTAACACCACTGAATTGATCAACTCTTCATTGACTAGTAGGTAGTTGTCAAAAGTTGCAGGCCGCACTGTAGTTGAGCTAATGTTTAGCCACATTCTTGCTATCCAGACATTGGCCAAAATGTATTTAGCCAGGTACCCATCTATTCTTATTGTCAGTGATGTTTACGTCAGTAAATATTCGAGTTTAACGACCATGAGAATACTTTACATGCACTACCATCTGAGACAACAGCCAAATAATAATTAGAACCCTAAGTAGTGGAAACTATTCTTAGGACCTTTGTTGGGCTAATGTTTGAGTTGTGACATTATTGTTTCTACTTTGTGTGAACCTGCCTTCCCCAGTTCGCCCTCCTCGGGCGTCTGGCCCATGAGGTCGGCTGGAAGTACCAGGCCATCACAGCCACTTTGGAGGAGAAGAGGAAGGAGAAGGCCAAGATCCGGTARGCCAAGAAAAAGACGGTGATCAAGCTGTCAAAGCTGGCAGAGAAGAACGTGGAGAGCAAGATTTCAAAGTACACTGCTGTCCTGAAACAATATGGGGTCCTTGTCTGAGCTAGTTTGTGGTGGCCAATAAAGATAAATAAATGTTTATAGAAAGTTTGACTCGRGTGATTCATTTTTTTGGTGTGTTTGAGTTGCATGAAGTTGAGAAGGAAATGTAACTAGAGTAATGAATCTTTAGATGCTGCTCTACTGCTAGAGATGAACAGTATTACTTCTAATCTAAGTTAGAACACAATGGAAGCACGCCTAGACAAAATGCTGTTTTTATTTACAATTGGAGCAACATCCAGGTTGTACATTTTTCAAAACGAACACATTTTGCGTGTAACAAGTGATTATTAATCAGTGCTAAATGCGTTAATGTAACAATATATTTCTATGGCGTTAATCCTGTTCAACGCCTTGTGAAATGCTGTCGGAAACCCCGTGGATCAAATGCGTGCGCGCGTCTGGCAGGGTCGGGTTGACCGCGAGAAAGGGGCGTGAACGAGCGCCAGAGCGGTCATTCTCCGATGTGCAAACCCAAATAAACCAGAATCATATTTCTCGGAACACTTTTGTTCACATTTGGCATATTGTGACAATTTTAACGTTTTTCTTTTTAATACTGGGATTTGTGGAGCGGTAAGTGCTTCCAGGTTTTGTTATTCTTGATCGGGAAGGATTAGCAAAATGGGCTGTTGAAATTGCGATACTGTAGCAACTAGCTAAAGCGATAGGCCCCGGTGTTGGACACTAGTTAATCATGGGGGGAAAACACTTGAAATCAAATGGAATTTAATCCCTGCCTTTTGATCTTAATTTTGAATTGCATATGTACTGGTATTAATGTAAGCGAATTGCCAATTATGCTCAGTCGAGGGGGGCGGGTCTGCTTGGCTTTGTGTACTACAGACAAGCCCACGTCCCAGACGTACCAGCCAGACGCATCGTGCAACCCAGCTAGTAGTAACGTTTGCCAGATGTATCTCCCACATGCAAAATATATTTCAACCGACTAGTTTAGCTACTTGACGCACTTTTCAGTTAAAAGTAACGTGATTGTAATATCGTGCTTGAATTTCATAGATTAACGTGCATCTCGGTTAGCAATCTAGCACGTGAATGGTGTATTACCTCATACTTGTAATATAGCGCGCGAAAAAGTATCCAGGTGGCTGTCTGGTCGACACTGGCACTCATTTTTGTGTGTGTGGTTTTACAGTATGCAACCGTTATTGACAAAACAATACAAAGGTACATGGGGAACACAAGTGTGTGTGTGTATACAAAGAGTATACAATGGGCAGTTGGGCTAGGGGGTAAAATAACATAACACTGACACTTAACTCCTGCTTGGTTGGCTCCAATGATGTGTAAAGTCTGTATTGCGGATGCAATGTAATAGCCAATGAGAGGCTTTGAAGCCACCGGTTGCCATATTGGTACTCAGCAGCAGTCATCCACAGGAATGAATTGAATTCTACAGTCTTTCAGTAAGAAGTTTCAAGGACAAAATTACATGTATTTAAGTATTTGTTGTAGTGGGGACAGTAACATTAGTACTCCTTAAAAAAATACTTTAAAATCTCTTAAGGATCAATTTAGCCTAAAATTACATACCCAAATCTAACTGCCTGTAACTCAGGCCCTGAAGCAAGGATATGCATATTCTTGTAACCATTTGAAAGGAAACACTTTGAAGTTTGTGGAAATGTGAAAGTAATGTAGGATAATATAACACAATAGATCTGGTAAAAGATAATGCAAAGAAAAAAATGACCTTTTATATATTTTTTGGTATCATCTTTGAAATGCAAGAGAAAAGCCATGTGTTATTCCAGCACAGCTGCAATATAGATTTTGGCCACTAGATGGTAGCAGTGTATGCGCAAAGTTTTAGACTGATCCAATAAACCATTGCATTTCTGTTCAAAATTTTGTATCAAGACTGCCCAAATGTGCCTAATTTGTTTATTAATAACTTTCATGTTCAAAACTGTGCACTCTCAAACAATAGCATGGTATTCTTTCACTTTAATAGCGACTGTAAATTGGACAGTGCAGTTAGATTAACAAGAATTTAAGCTTTCTGCCAATATCAGATATGTCTATGTCCTGGGAAATTTTCTTGTTATTACAACCTCATTCTAATCGCATTAGCCTACGTTAGCTCAACTGTTCCCTGGACTGAAAGCCGATCCCGAAGAAGTTTTAAAGACATGCTCGGGAACTTTTGCGACTACTAAGTTTTTTTTAATCCCCCCACTTTGGTCTGGATGTGTCAATGTGTAGTTCATGCGTGCATAATCTATGAGCAGAATTACTGTTTTATCTCAATAGCGGAGGTGCCTAAAGATGTTTCCCATGTACTTACCACAAATTTCTGGTTTTGCTAAATTAGCAGTATTGTACATAGCTCTCTCCGTTGCGCTTTTTTTTTAATGGTCATTAGAGTATACATGATCTCAATTTTAGCTTCAAGACACCAGCAATTTGGAAAAACTAAAACGTAGATTGTGCTGATTTATTGGCATATTGAACCATATCGTGCACAGTAGTTTAAAAACTCAGTAGATAGTGCTAAGACAATGGGCTTGTTCGCCTGACTGATRTACAAAGATCCTTGAACCATAAATAACTACTCATTATTATTTGTAGGTCAGTCAATCACAATTTGCCCATGATACATTACAGTTTTGATCTTCTCGAACAAGGCCAATGACATCATATCTGAATTTTGCCATCTTTATGCATGTTCCCCATTAGCCACAAAATCTCTGCACCATTTCCCTACATTTCCCCCCACGTGTGCCAGCCCCCTAGCAATTCGAGTTCAAGCCAATGAGCTTCAGCCCCTCGCCATTTGAGTGACATCTAGCAAGATGCACATACATCAGAGTGAGAGAGAGAGCAATGACATGGTGCCCATATTGCGGTGTGCATATGTGATATAGTACACAACTTTGTGGACCACTTTTCGCTCGTGAGTGCTACTTTCAGAACTACTGACTAAAAATAACCTACATGAAATATATATGTTTTATTTGATATTTTTACTTCTTTGTTTAGTTCACATAATATAATTTAAAAAAATATGCATTAAGGTGTCTGTAATAGAATATACTTTGCAAAAACGACTGTAGACATTAATAAACGCATCTTTATAGCTTCCAAAATCTATTATTTAAAAAAACAAAAAAACATTATACAATGGAGGAGTATGAAAAAGGCTGCTTTGTGGCTTCCTTCAGTACTGTCAGACATCAGTGGTTGGCTCTTTTATTCTATTTTTTTWWTTTTTATTTTACCGTTATTTTACCAGGTAAGTTGACTGAGAACACGTTCTCATTTGCAGCAACGACCTGGGGAATAGTTACAGGGGAGAGGAGGGGGATGAATGAGCCAATTGTAAACTCTATAACAATGCTCTGTAGATAGATAGCCAGCTAGCTAGCTAACTTACCAAGCTGAACTTTCCCTATTTCTATTATTCACATTTAAAAAAGTATCCACTGAATTTCTGTCGACATAGGCTTGATAATTCTTTCCCTGTTGTGGAGGTTTATTGGGAGTCTTGCATGACGATGACATTAGCTAGCTAACGGTGGGTCAGGTGGCAATGGCAAATAAATAGGCCTATTACATCACAGTTGCATTTTACCCAATACCTAACATGTTCATATCCATAATTTGGCAGTAGATAGTATTCTACTCATTGTAGAGTAGCTAGTATTGTATTATTATGCCTTACATATTGTTTGTGAATGCGCAGCATAGGTCATGTATAGGCCTGCTTCTTCATGTGGTGTCTAGTCCCCTGGTATCTCTTTTGATTCACATCATTTGACCCAAAGGAGAATGGCAGCTGAAGTGAATGGCAGTTCAGCTCCAGTTAAGGAGGAAGACGAACCAATGGACATAACTGTAACACACACAGAGAACTACCAGACACTCATAGATGCAGGCCTTCCACAGAAAGTGGCGGAGAGCCTGGATAATATATTTCAGACTGGTAAGTGCAAAGGGCGGGGGTTGTTCACACTACTTCTTGATTGCATTGCATGATATTTCTTAAGACATCATAATGTATATTTCTGCAAGCTCAAGAAGACTATCAACCAAAGGATTCCACCTTGGTCAGTGGTATGATGTAAGTCACGTTGAGTGAAGGAGTCAGTGAGCGTTAAACTCATAGCTGTGTAATGGTGACTTACAGAGAGAGCCCTCTCCCCCGGGCGTCATCATCATGTTTCAGTGACTCTCACCAGGAATGTATGACTTAGTTGTGACCCTATAAATAGAACGGAGTGGCTGCCAATCCGACTTTTCCTGAACCCTTCTTCCCGACAACTAAAGGTCAGAGAGGGCCTGCGCATGTACAGGATTCTCTAAGTAGATTTTTTTATGTTGTCACTGCCCCTTCCTCTCCGCGTCGATGATCGGACATCTTTGCCTGGTGTAGTCTACAGACTTTGGCATGTTGAACAATAGACATGATCGACTTACTGTACAACACAACATTTTGTCTGTTGTAACAGTAGGCTATTGCAAACATTAGCACAACACAAAAAYGCAGTCTAAGTAACGATTTCATGTTCTTTTTTCAGGAGGCTGTACATGCGGCAATTTAGACAGCATCTCAACCAAGAGCAACACACAGACACGCAGTCTATATAGCGATTTAATGTTATTTTTTTCACCATCACTGCAAACATTTGCAAAGCAGGGGGCAGACAAGCAGTCAAAGTAGCAGTGTTCTTTTTTTAGCTACTCAGGCTACAGTATGGAAGCATAACTATAAAGATGACATTATTAGAAATGTACACGTGTGACTAAAACGCAGATTGTTTTGCCCCAATGCATTGTGTAAACTGCGCCCCTGCTTGTGCTACGGCATTATCCTTAGTTTCAACAGACAGAGAAGGTTGTAGCCTACACCCTAAATTAGCCTACTTTTTTTATTTTTATGTTCATTCAAATAGCCGCATGTTCAGAAATATGAGGCAGAGACGTAGCCTTCATGATCATGTAGATAACATTTGTGGAGGGTTCAGAAGAGGGTGGGTAAAGAGAGAAATGTGAATGGGGAGGTTGAGCAGCAGCTATGTTTAAAAAAATGTGTCCGCAAAATAACACATGCGAAAGAACGTAAATTGGATCTTCAGCTCTCGGTGCAAAAAAAACAAGGGGGCAGGGTGGTTACATACGGATCCGCAGACACCGCCTAAATAGAATTCTCTCTCTCTCTCTCTCTCTCTCTCTCTCTCTCTCTCTCTCTCTCTCTCTCTCTCTCTCTCTCTGTTTCTCTGTCTCACTCTGTCTCTGTCTCTCTCTGTGTGTTGTGTGGTTGTATGTGGTTGTATGTGTGCATCCCAGGACTGGTGGCTTACGCTGACCTGGACGAGAGAGCCATCGACGCCCTGAGGGAGTTCAATGAGGAGGGAGCCCTGTCAGTGTTACAGCAGTTCAGGGAGAGTGACCTGTCACATGTGCAGGTGAGTGGTCCTGTCCACACTGTCGCTCAAGAGTGGTCATACAAAGACGCAACAAGGTATAAAAGTGATTTACACTAAACGCTATTGGTCCTCTCTCAGAACAAAAGTGCATTTCTCTGTGGTGTGATGAAGACATACAGACAGCGAGAAAAGCAAGGAAGTAAAGTTCAAGAATCCACAAAGGGTCCTGATGAGACTAAGATAAAGGTGAACAAATTGTTTCTTCTTTTCCCATTAAGTGCCATAAGCGTATGTTTTGACAATAATGGACATATGGACTAAAGGTCTCTGAGTGAATGTATCTGTCGTTGACACTGTCTAGGCTCTTCTGGAAAGAACAGGTTACACTTTGGACGTCACCACAGGACAGAGGAAGTATGGGGGGCCTCCACCTGACGAGGTGTACTCAGGGGCCCAGCCTGGAATCGGAACAGAGGCAAGAAGCACAACCTATTTTCTATTGCCTGTCAGTCTTCTCATGCAGGCTATTGCCTGTCAGTCTTCTCATGCAGGCTATTGGCTGTTAAGGAGGTGTCCTCTCAATTTTGGGCTGTTGAAAAAAACATTCGCAAACCTTATGGAAACGAATGCAATGTTATTACGGTTCAACATTTTTAAGGTGCAATAAGTCAGATTTTCGTCCACAAATATACGCAAATTAAAATATGTTATATGTAAATAATTAATGGTTAGTTAATGCCACAATGCAGTTAGAAACTTGCTAGCTAACATCGGAACTAAATAAATACCTCACTTTGAACCACAACATTTTTAGTATAGGTAGACAAAGGAAGGAAAGTCAACTTTAAAACGTAATGTAGTTTTATTGGGATTTGCAGCTGTTGTTGGTAAGTAATGAATCTACAAGCTTCTGAAACATCTTACTCAGCCTTTAAAGTTATGATATTCTCTAATATGCCTTTTCACAAATCGACCTCTAAGTTTCTAGAGTGCTCCATCTTGTCTAAGTCAAAAATGCATTGAATACAATCAAAGCTACACAGTATGCTTGTAATTTGCCAATTTGATCTTATCAATGCAGGTATTTGTTGGCAAGATCCCCAGAGACTTGTATGAGGATGAGCTGGTGCCTCTGTTTGAGAAAGCCGGGCCCATTTGGGACCTGCGTCTAATGATGGACCCCCTCCTTTCGGGTCAGAACAGAGGTTATGCCTTCATCACCTTCTGCAATAAAGATGCTGCCCTAGAGGCCGTCAAGCTCGTAAGATTTCCCCTTTTAATCGCCACAAGTAAAGAGCATGACTTGGTAATTTATGGTGTTTGCTTTGCTAGCCATGAACGTTGTAGACAGGTTGGTCACTGTGTCTCATCATGCCAGAATTATCTGGGAAGTGTAACTGCATGACTTATCTGTGTGGGGGTCAATTTTGAGAACACTTTTTGTTTATATTTTTGTTCTAGTGTGATAATTATGAAATCCGGTCGGGCAAATACCTGGGTGTCTGCATCTCTGTCGCAAACAATCGCCTGTTTGTTGGGTCAATTCCAAAGAACAAGACAAGAGAAAGCATATTGGAAGATTTCAGCAAAGTCACAGGTTAGAGAAAATCAGTACCATTGTTATATCATCTTTTTTGGTGCTCTCAATCTAAATAAGGTTTTATATTTGAAACATCAGCTGACAAGTACAAGGAAATTGGAGATTCTTACATACTTTCATAGAGATTTTCAACAAGTTATTAAGTTATCTGATTCGTGCTTGAATACCTGGCTACCCCACCTAGATATAAAGATGTGCCATTCTTTCCCTATCTTCATACCGTGTATTAGTTGGTGCAGCCCTGTGTGTTCTGACATTCATCCCAAATGATTTCATGAATCTATTCTTAGCGGTGACCTCATGTCCTAGTCAATCATATTACACTCATATTATATAATCAGTGTAATGGAGGCTTTTCCTGTGATTCTTTTTGACCATGCACATATGTGTGCCTCCACCAGAGGGCCTCGTGGAGGTGATACTCTACCACCAGCCAGATGATAAAAAGAAGAACCGTGGCTTCTGCTTCTTAGAATATGAGGACCACAAAACTGCAGCCCAGGCCCGTCGCCGCCTCATGAGTGGCAAGGTGAAGGTGTGGGGGAACCCTGTTACTGTTGAGTGGGCAGATCCAGTAGACGAACCGGACCCAGAGATTATGGCAAAGGTAAGGTCCTGAAGARCCCCCCCCTCCGTCAAGCTAGTGTCTGACTACAGCAAAGGATGTTAAATCACAGATACTAGGGAGTAGAGGAAATACCCAGATATTTTTAATGTAGAAACATTACACTGAGAGAACTGGCCGTCCTATGCCAGAGAACAACTTCTAAACTCACTGTGTTGGTCTTCCACCAGGTAAAGGTGCTGTTTGTGAGGAACCTGGCCACACCGGTCACAGAGGAGCTCCTAGAGAAAACGTTCTCCCAGTTTGGGAAGTTGGAGCGGGTCAAGAAGCTGAAAGACTATGCCTTTGTGCACTTTGAGGACAGAGATGCTGCCGTGAAGGTGAGTACTGGCGTCTTCTACACCCCCTTGGAGTATGCATGCAATTTGTTTGCCTTGTGCTTGTAGAGAATCTCTGGGAAATTCACTTGGGGAAACCCATCACTGTTTAGGCAATGCAACAAATGAATGGCAAAGAATTGGAAGGCGAGGAGATAGAGATTGTTCTGGCAAAGCCTCCGGACAGGAAGAGGAAAGAGCGGCAGGCCCAGAGACAGCCAACTAGGACCACAGGGTGAGTAGAGGTTGACCGCACCTAGCCACGCCCAGTCCGCTTGGAGTGGCTGGTATGACTATTTTGATATTTTTTTCCTGTTCTATATATATGCCGTTTGTCTTATTTCCTATGTCCCTGTTTGCTTTGTTGTTGTCACAGATATGATGATTACTACTATTATCCTGCTCCACGCATGCCGCCTCCCATGCGAGGCAGGGGCCGAGGTGGGAGAGGTGGCTATGCCTACCCTCCAGACTACTACGGTTACGAGGACTACTACGATGATTACTACGGTGGTGGTTACGACTACCATGACTACCGAGGTGGCTACGACGACCCTTACTACGGGGGATACGATGATGTCTACGTGCCGAGAGGAAGGGGGGGCAGGGTGAGTCGAGGTGCCCCCCCTCCCCCTAGAGGCCGAGGAGCACCACCCCCTCGTGGCAGAGGTGGCTACGTCCAAAGGGGGGCTCCTATGGGTGTACCGAGGGGAAGCCGTGGTAGCCGGGGAGGCCCGCCCCAGCAGAGGGGCCGCGGCATCAGAGGGGCCKGGGGAAACCGCGGGGACAACTTAGGCGGGAAGAGGAAGGCTGACGGTTACAACCAACCGGACTCCAAGCGCCGGCAGACCAACAACCAGAACTGGGGCTCCCAACCCATTGCCCAGCAACCCCTGCAACAAGGTGGCGACTACTCTGGTAACTATGGTTACAATAATGACAACCAGGAGTTTTACCAAGATTCTTATGGGCACCAATGGAAGTAGACAAAACATGAACGGATTGGGCTTTGACAGCAACCTTTGATTGGCTGTGTGTATATATCACCCTTCACATTCAAAAGAAATAGAAAAAAAAAAATATGAATCAAAATGCATAAATAACATTAGAAATATGGATTTGTTGCACTACAGTACCAATATGGAGCAAAATATGAATGTACATACATTAGCTTGCTTAATAATTTGTGCTAATCCTTTTTTGCTTTGCTTGTGGCTACTTGGGACATTTTTTACCATTATTTTATTKTTTTTAAAATTTAAGATTTTTTTGTTTAGCTTTTTTAAGCTGGCATTTACAGGAAAAATTGGACGATCATTAAAAAAAAGAAGAGAAAAATTCTTTGAGAAAGCATTTGCAATCATGAGAATCGTTCAGTGACTGGCCAGCAACCCATTCCCAGACCCCTCTCCCCATTGGACATTTTCCCTCCCAGATTTCTGATTGGTAGGCATAGGACTTTGCTTGTACATAAAGGCTTTAAACTGAAAGCTTTATTTTCAGTTTTGTTGCAGAGGTGGGGAAAAAAGGAGAGGAAAATTGCACTTTTTCATGTACCGGAATAGTTACGTAAAAGTTGTATGTTAAGCATTCGTAGAAGTAGACAAACTGTGTTTTTCTAAACGTATTACTACAACTTTCTCTCAAATTTGCCCTTTTAGATAATGGGTCTGGCAAAACCTTAATCGCCAAGACAATTTGCTCTTTGATGTGTTTGTATTTATAATAATGTTCTTGTTACATTTCAATAAAACTCAACCATACTTCATTCAATTATCAGCAATTTCAAATTCAGTTGTGTCAAGTCGTGTCATGATTAGACTAATTTTGACCTCCATGTTTGGCCTTGAATGTGAGTGATCTGAATTTTTTTATGAAAGACACAAAGCAACTGCTTTTATTAAGATCATATAGTTATTTGACTGATGTTTTGCTATTCCAATTTGGGCATCATTACACCAAATAGTGTAAAGTGACATCAAAACATTTARACCGAACACCTGGCAATTCACGCAAATGTGCTATTTCCTGGCCCCTCCATTTCCCGGCAATATAAATAGTACAGCATATTTTTCTGATATTTTTTTTATCCTTTTGATTTCTTATTTAGCTACTCTCCCATTTTATTACAACTTAACAGTTTTATTTTGTGTTTTGTTTGTTTAAGTTTCTCCTTTTATTCCGAATTACCCCAGGTGAAGACGCGAGAACGGCAGCGGTTGAGTGAGTGAGGAACACATCTATTCTCTGCTGTGTTCTTCCCCAAAGAAGGGTGAGCCTGGTTTACCTCTTCACCGCTAAACTGGCGCTACTCTCCTCTGCTGAGGGGCCTCAGCCCACATCACTTGTTTTGCTCAGTAAAATAATGCACCAGTTTTATTACATCAGCTAGTATCTGATGTTAACTCATGTTGAAAATGACTAAATTCGTTTTCTGGTAAACACCTCTAGTAAAACAAATTGTGGAAAGGTGAATGGAAAATACTTAGAGGTTTATGCGTGAACACAGATAATGCAGTGGTGTGTTTACTGAGCAGAACATAGAAAATAGCTCTCTCCTCGTATGAGGACTACAGTCACAAAGCTTCACCAAACTAGCGCTGCCTTTATTAGGCTACCTTGCCAGAGACCAAAGACATATTGTAGGTATAGGTTATGCAGATTAGGTGTCACCTTTTGTTGAAAGTCAAAAGTTCATTGCTGTCCTTAACAAAAACAAAAAGGGGGCAGATGAAAAAGGATCAGTCTGTGTGTATATGCTGTATTAGCATATCACTTGATTGTTGAACGTCAAAAGCTCACTGCCATCCTGAATGAGATTCATAAAAGAGGGCAGATGAAAAAGACTATCCTGTGATTACGTGTAAGTGCTGCGTTAGCCATTTATTTGTTTGGGTTCACCTGAAAAGAGTGAATTAAAGCCAACATTCAACTGCGTCCTGCACTTGGGACAATCCTGCTTTATAGATCTATCATGGCCACATGTTCCAAATGCTCATGTCTAAATTTGGCAAAACAAATCTGAAGATAGAGATAAAGGTTTTCCTGCTCACCATTTAGAATCTGGAGGACTAATGCAATTGGAATCTTATGTCTGCTGAACGTCTCGTGGAAGGACCACACGATTGGCTAATCTGTTTGTACTGACAGATTGGATACTGTTGCCCCATAATGGATCTTTGGAAGTACATATGAACTTTATGATCGCTGTTCATTGTCTCTACTCTGGCACCCTGTCTAGGGCTTATTCAGATATACATCTATTCAAATTTGCCAAACTTAATCCGTTTAAGGGCACAGAAATGGTATGCCTTGGAGTTGAACCAACAACCCCCCACTAAGTCATCTGTTTATACACTCACATTACTTCCCTGATCAGATAGCTGTTTTCTGACAGACTATTGGGCATACAGTTCCATGCTGATTTAGCTGGACGGAATAAAGCCGTTCGCCTGCTACTGTTGTATTATAGACAGAATACGTTTTGTTTAGAATAGGACCGCTTGTCTAGTGTTTATCATCATGTTGGAGGTTAGTGAATAGTGATATTTGATGTGTTAGTGTTTTCAATACAATGGCGTCTGGTATGAGGTTTTTTCTCCTAATACAGTCGATGGTCGACTTTTATAAGAGAGCCAACTATGATAATATAATCACATTCTGTTCATTATTAATATAGGCTTGAATGTTCAAAAATGAAATGTATTATATGTTACATAATACATTTATTATAATTGATTATCCAGCTTACAGCGCTCCAGGCTGGATACTCACGTCCTCTCATTCACAGCTAGCAATCATGTTCGATCCTAATAATCCTACATTTCAAAAGTAAAATGAAAAGTAGCTAAGTATCTGACCGTACCCAAACCCAGAGTAAATCCTGTTGCTGTACCTATTGCTGTTTGATTCAACTGTGAGCCAATCTATTGGATTTGCTTATTTATTTATCTTTTCAYTGGAGATCTCAGGCTGCTCTCAGTTCCTGAGTCATATCCTGGAGTGGGCTCWGAATTTTTACTCAGTGTTATTCCTGACATATCAGCCCTCCACTGTTCCGTATCGTATAGTTTTGACCCGTACCCTAATGTGCGTCTGCGCAAGTGCTGTCTTATGCTAAAAGAAATACATGATGGTCCCTGCACACATATGGCCCCAGGCATCTTTATGTGAAATTTGTATACCTATAGAGTACCAGTCAAAGGTTTGGACACACCCACTCATTCAAGGYTTTTTCATTATTTGTACTTTTTTCTACATTGTAGAATAATAGTGAAGTCATCGAAACTATGAAATAACACATATGGAATCATGTAGTAATCAAAAAAGTGTTAAACAAATCAAAATATATTTTATATTTGAGAGTCTTCAAAGTAGCCACCCTTTGCCTTGATGACAGCTTTGCACACTCTTGGCATTCTCTCAACCAGCAGTCACCTGGAATGCATTTAAATTAACAAGTGTGCCTTGTTAAAAGTTAATTTGTGGAATTGTTCATTCTTAATGCATTTGAGKCAATTAGTTTTGTTGTGACATGGTATACAAAAGATAGCCCTATTTAGTAAAAGACCAAGTCCATATTATGGCAAGGACAGCTCAAATAAGTAAAGAGAAACGACAGTCCATCATTACTTTAAGACATCAAGGTCAGTCATTGCGGAAAATTTCAAGAACTTTGAAAGTTTCTTCCAAGTTTTTTCAAAAACCATCAAGTGCTATGATGAAACTGGCTCTCCTGAGGACCGCCACAGGAAAGGAGACCCAGATTTACCTCTGCTGCATAGGATAAGTTCATTAGAGTTACCAGCCTCAGAAATTGCAGCCCAAATAAATGCTTCACAGAGTTCAAGTAACAGACACATCTCAACATCAACTGTTCAGAGGAGATTGCGTGAATCAGGCCTTCATGGTCAAATTGCTGCAAAGAAACCGTTAATAAAGGACACCAATAAGAACAAGAGCCTTGCTTGGACCACGAAACACGAGCAATGGACATTAGACCGGTGGAAATCTGTCCTTTGGTCTGATGAGTCCAAATTTGAGATTTTTGGTTTCAAGGATCTCCGCATGTGTGGATCCCACCGTGAAGCATGGAGGAGGAGGTGTGATGGTGTGGAGGTGCTTTGCTGGTGACACTGTCTGTGATTTATTTAGAAGTCAAGGCACACTAACCAGCATGGCTACCACYMCATTCTGCAGCGTTACGCCATCTCATCTGGTTTGGGTTGAGTGGGACTATCATTTGTTTTTCAGCAGGAAATGACCCAACACACCTCCAGGCTGTGTAAGGGCTATTTGAGCAAGAAGGAGAGAGATGGGGTGCTGCATCAGATGACCTGGCCTCCACAATCACCAGACCTCAACCCAATTGAGATGGTTTGGGATGAGTTGGACTGCAGAGTGAAGGAAAAGCAGCTGGAAAAGCAGCCAACAAGTGCTCAGCATATGTGGGAACTCCTTCAAGATGGTTGGAAAAGCATTCCTCTTGAAGCTGGTTGAGAGAATGCCAAGAGTGTGCAAAGCTAACATCAAGGCTGAACACTTTTTTGCTTACTACAATGATTCCATATGTGTTATTTCATCGTTTTGATGTCTTCACTATTATTCTACAATGTAGAAAAAAGTAAAAATAAAGAAAAACCGTTGAATGAGTAGGTGTGTCCAAACTTTTGACTGGTACTGTATATTGTTCCACATGTATTTTGCCCTGTTATCTCTTGTATGTAAGATTTTGAGAGTTGTCTTGTTGATGCTGTATATGACTATGAAGTGGAAGTCCTATGTAAATTCATCAAACTTTGGATCACACAAGCACCCTTATCTCTGAATAAGGATCTGAATGTTGCTAATTTCAAATTAATTGGTAAACACTGGATAACATCATATACAGAATATATATTTTATGCTCAATTTGCAATGCAATGCAATTTTGCAATTAGAACCAAATGATCACTCAACCAGAAGCCAAATACAATCGATTATTACCATGCTACAAAAGATTCAACAACCAAATGGTGCCAAAGCACTAGCTACATCTAACTTTAGAAATTCACYACGAAACTGTTTTAATTCTCAACCCTGTGGTTCCAAAAAACAAAAAGCAATCAACAAAAGAATCTGATTAATTTCAGATGACTTCCAGGAGGAGTGATGTAGGTACTTCTCTATCGTATTTTAACTCCTTGCTTTTGTCACCTGGCTTATCTATCAGGGTGCGTGTCCAAGGTGGCCCCGACCCAGTCTTGTCACGATGTGGACTTGCTAGGTGGGGCTCCCAGACAGAGGCAGCTGTAAGGACTACGGGGTAAGTTTAGGATGTTTTCTTCCCAAACCATTGTTCTCTTTCACTGTCTTTCTCTCCCTCTGATTCAGGTCTCACCAAATCCCTGTGGGGATTAAGATGCGGAAAGAAAACGTCAGTGTCTGGGTGAGTTTAGGTAGAGAGAAAAGTACTGTGTCCCTCAATACACAGTTGGAGAAGTGAACTTTGGAGTTGGAAGACATTTTGAGTTACTTGGAGAAAGAATACAGTATACGATTCAGAATACTAAAAATAGTTAATTCTGTTCATTATCAAAAGCCTTAGTTTACAGAAACTTACTCTAAACACTACTTTTATCAAATGTAATGTGTCGTAAGGATTAGCAAAAATAGCTGCCTGTGGCAATTACCTTTTAGAGGTGAAAACAAGAGCTCTGTCTCTAGTCTGAAACACTACAGACCCCATTATAAATGCTTTGGGTTCGAGCCTGGAGCTCTTTGAGCTTACTCCAATTGCATATCAGCTCCCAGTGTTGGAGTTTTTTCTCTCTGGAATTCAATTTGTTGCTCTATGATTCTCTGGAATTCAATTTGTTGCTCTATGATTCTCTGGAATTCAATTCGTTGCTCTATGATTCTCTGGAATTCAATTTGTTGCTCTATGATTCAATTTGTTGCTCTATGATTCTCTGGAATTCAATCGTTGCTCTATGATTCTCTGGAATTCAATTCGTTGCTCTATGATTCTCTGGATTCAATTCGTTGCTCTATGATTCTCTGGAATTCAATTTTGCTCTATGATTCTCTGGAATTCAATTCGTTGCTCTATGATTCTCTGGAATTCAATTCGTTGTTCTATGATTCTCTGGAATTCAATTTGTTGCTCTATAATTCTCTGGAATTCAATTCGTTGCTCTATGATTCTCTGGAATTCAATTCGTTGCTCTATAATTCTCTGGAATTCAATTTGTTGCTCTATGATTCTCTGGCAATTCAATTTGTTGCTCTATGATTCTCTGGAATTCAATTTGTTGCTCTATGATTATCTGGAATTCAATTTGTTGCTCTGTAATTCTCTGTAATTCAATTTGTTGCTCTATGATTCTCTGGAATTCAATTTGTTGCTCTTAACACGACTCAGGATAGACCCAGATCCAGACACAGGAGGCAGACAGTTCAAATCTCAGATGTTTATTACAAAACGGGGCAGGCAAACGGAAAGTCCAGGGCAGGCAGAGATCAGTAATCCAAGGTAGCTTCAATTAGGGACAGAATGGCAGGCTCAGGGCCAGGGCAGGCAGAATGGTCAGAACCAGGAGGACTAGAAAACAGAAACTAGAGATACGGGAAAACATGCTGGTAAGACTTGACAAGAGGAACTGGCAACAGARCAACAGTGGACGCAAATATAGGTACACAGGGGATAATGGGGGAAAATGGGATACACTTGATGGGGGGTGGAGACAAGCACAAGACAGGTGAAACAGATCAGGGAGTGACAGKTCTATGATTCTCTGGAATTCAATTTGTTGCTCTATGTTTTGTAAAAAAAAATCCACGTCAATGCCCAGTAGCTAATTGAATATTTATTAATATAACTTCACTTTTCCACTTAATGGAGTTGAGAGAAAAAATCTGAATTTTGCTGTCATAGCAAATTCATAGCTCCATTTATATCATAATAGCTATAGGCACTAAAATGTTTCACATTCAAAAGACCACCCAGTGGGCAAAACCTGGTTGAAAAGACGTGTTGCTCTGGTTGAAATGGACGTTGTTTTTTGTACATCTTTTTACTGACCAGAATATGAAATATTTTTTCTGACCACCATACGAGCAGTTGGCCATAATTGTTACCATAATTGTTAACTCTGACCACTATATTATGTGGTCATAGTTAAGACCTCATCATAACCTGATAATGCCCACCTGCTGCAAAAAGTATTGCAGAGGATAAAGTTGGAAATTGAATACATTGTTCGTTACCTTTCTATTTGTTTCCATAGGCACCAATGAAAGTTGAAATCTGCAACATATTCTTAACATTTATTTAACTAGGCAAGTCAGTTAAGAATAAATTGTTATTTACAATGACGGCCTACAGTGGGTTAACTACCTTGTTCAGGGGCAGACAGACAGATTTTTACCTTGTAAGCTCGGGGATTTGATCTAGCAACCTTTCGACTACTGGCTCAACGCTCTAACCACTAGGCTACCTGCCTCCCCTATTAGATCAAGCAATGGCAAAAACAAATCTACATCACAATTTTTTGCACATCTGCATACAGTAATTGTTTCAAGATTCACCCACAGACATTACATGCATAGAAAGACTGCCACATAGGGTATATAAAGGCCCATTGTTTTTTTTGTATTAATGATGAATGGTATGATGGGGTAGATCCTCATCAAGGATCTCTGAGCACAGAAGGTGAACTGGAGCGTAGTGGCCTTCTTCAAGCGTGGTGCGATGAGTCAGATCTGCTGTGAAGAGAATCAGCTTCGTCACGGCGGTCAGGGGTGTATTTCAGGACTTTCCAGAGGGCCCACAACAAATCAGCCTCCTGAGCTTTCTGGCTTTTCATGACACTTACTGTAAGCATAAAAAGAGAAGAAAATAAATTACCTATTGGCATAATGTAGACATGCAAGACACCACAGAACAGAAACACACAGTAAAATGCTGTATATTTAACAGTCAGAATCTACAAAAAATGTCTCATTGTCTATGTTAAATGTCTCAACTGCTCGCATTTAACTTAGCAACTACACTGGTGTGCACACAAGTGGTAGCAAAGGCATTTGCTCCTCTGTCCACATTGAAGATCAGATTACAGTCTTAGAAAAAAGGCTTCAAAAAGGGTTCTTTTCCATTGGATAACCCTTTTTGTTTCCAGGTAAGGGTTCTACCTAGAACCAAAAGGGTTCTACCTGGAACCAAKAAGGGATTCTTTAAAAAGGGTTCTACTGTAGGGACTACCGAAGAACCATTTTACGTTCTTTTTTCTTAGCGTGTATCATAGTCAATGGCTTTAGATTTAAGGAGGGGTGGTTCTCTCTCCTTTCCTTGGGATGTGGCAGAATAGGTCCCAGGTAACTGAGTGGGTGGCTAAGCACTGCAGTAGAGGCCAGGCATAAGGTCATTGACATGTTTCAGGAACTGTAAAGACATAGATGAACCATTAACCATGATTATCCATTACCAAAGGTATTCACTAAGTTACCGGCCAAATAAAACTTCAAATGGCCCTACTCCTGAAAAAGTTAATCAGGCTGTGACGTTCACATTACATTATGCCCACGTTGGAGGATGTTCTTTACAAGCTCCCGAAGGCCAGAGTCTTCACGCTCTTGGACGCCAGAGATGCCTTCCTGCAGTGCAAGCTCYACGAGCCCAGCAGCTACATGGCCAGCCTGTGGCATTCGCCTCACTCACTCCAACAAAGCAGAACTATGCCCAGATAGAGAAGAAGTGCCTCAGCATTGTGTTTGCATGCCAACGCTTCCACCACTACCTGTACGGGAGCGACAACATTACCACAGAGACAGATCACAAGCCCCTTATTGCTATATTCAGCAAGCCTCTCCTGAATGCCCCGAAATGACTGCAGAGCATGCTACTGGCCCTACAAAACTACAACCTCAAGGTGGTGTATAAGCCAGGGCCAGAGATGTATGTGAGTGACACGCTCAGCAGGGCTACTGCATCAGGCACACACACACGCATGAACAACACGCAGTGTGCAGTTTACAAACAGAGCAAGTGGATGTTGAACACATCAACCAGGCTGACTACCTCAATGTTACGGACCAGCGCCTTATACAAATCAGACAGCACACAGACAGGGACGAGCAACTCCAGGCATTGAGGTCTGTGATTCTGATGGGCTGGCCCGACTGCAAGGAAGAAACTGCTTTAGCCGTCAGAGAATATTGGCCAGTCAAAGAGGAGCTCAGTGTTCAAAACGAGGTAATATTCAAGGGTCAGAGAGTCGTTATTCCCCGGTCTCTGTGCCCTGAGATGTTGCACTCAAGTCACATAGGAGGTGAGGCCTGTTACAGACAAGCATGTGACACACTGTATTGGCCAGGAATGCAAATCAAAGACTATGTCAATAAATGCACAATCTGCAATGAATATGCCATTGAGCAACAGAGAGAGACGATGATGTCCCACGAGCTACCAATGCGCCCCTGGCAGATAGTAAGTCTAGATCTCTTCCAGCACAGTGGCAAAGTCTTTCTGCTGGTAGTCGATCATTACTCAGACTTCTGGGAGATTGACCTCCTCCCCGACCTCTCAGCAGAGACAACGATCAAACGCTGCAAGGCTCAGTTTGCCCGCTATGGCCAGCCAGATAGTGTCATTTCAGATAATGGACCCCAATTCTCTGGATTTGAGTTCTGAAAATTTGCTGCAGAATGGGAATTCGAGCACTTCACCTCATCACCACGACACCCAAAACCTAATGGGAAGGCGGAATTGGCAGTCAAAATCGCAAAGAACCTCTGCAAAAAAGCTCTGCGAGAGGGCAAAGATGCCTGGAAAGCAATCCTGCAGTGGCGCAATACCCCGACAGAAGGCATGGATAGCAGCCCGGCCCAGCGCCTCATGGCACGGCGCTTAAAAGCAGCTCTGCCAGTAGCCAGCACTCTCCTGGAGCCCTGTGTGGTGACAGACGTGCTGGTGAAGCTACGTCACAGAAGACAGGTCTCCTAGTTCATCTATGACAAATCAGCGAAAGACTTACCTGAGCTCAGGGTGGGTGAAACAGTGTGAATGAAGTCACTACCAGAGGACCGGATGGGCCATACTCGAAAGTGGCACCATACTCCTACTTGGTCAAAGTGAATGGATCACTGTACCATCGTAACAGGGTTGACCTTCGGATTGCTGAGCCAGCACCTACTCAGAACCCTGATGGTCATAGGGGTCGCGTGACAAAAGACGGAACCCCAGTAAGTCACATGGGGCCTGAGGCACTGGGAGAGGAGCCAGGTGATCACAGGTCGGCCGCTCCCTCGCCCATCAATACTCCCTTTAGACAGTCAGGGAACCCGCAGTCCTTGCAGACAAGCCCCCTGTCTTTTCATGCTGCGGGCGTCTGTCCCAGCCAACAAAAATACTTAATCTGTAGGTTTCCCATTAGGGATTGTTGACAGACAGTGATAAAAGTGATGAGACTATCAAAATGTGTTAAGTTGTTACCTGAAGAAAAAAAATAAAGAAAAAAAATAACTAAACTGTTCATGTTGGAAATTATTACTAGGTTTGTTTTGTTAAGGAATTGACAGCTCCTGTCCTATTTTATAAAAGGGAAGATGGTATGGGTGTAAAATGGCACGATGATGCCATCTGTTGGTAAATGTTAATTACTGCAACTCCAGTGTTTTTACCGGTGTGCTTGAGATATCCAGATGTATTGCAATGTACTGAACAAGACTGGTTACTCACCGGAATCGGGAAGTGCTCGGCCCGCATGAAGCTTGAGCCCAGTGTGTTGACTGGGTACAGTATGCCTATGAGACCCTAACCCAATTTGGTGCACTCTGCCAGCTTTTGTTTGCCAACTGAGTTAAGCTGAGTCATGCAAAACCTGCTGAAAAATATCGTTTTAATAATTGTAAAGGTTCTAGTGTCTTATATCCAATGGGTGCATGGCAGAGTTTCCTTTAAGAAAATGTGGCACTGGACATTTGACCGGCAGCATTTTAATTTACAGGACCTATATGCATTGGGTGCGTAACCTGATTAGGGCGTCCACCRACGGTGCTCAGAATTACAGAAAGCACATTTAGATTATGGTAATTAATATCAATAGAACATGCAAGTCAAGGATGCAACGATGTGCAATCCTTCTTACCGATTTCTGATGTGTACTTTGAAGATGTTAGAATAACTGTCCACATTGACTTTGTCAGCCAACAAGATGAGTAATGACCAGCAAAATCACTAGCCTATGTTAATATACTATCCCCATAGTAGAAAAGTTGACCTATATTATTGGTCAGTTTGTTGAGAAATAAATAGCCTATTCCAAACAGACTCTGGGACAGTTGTGAGACGGTAGATCCCACATTCATACAACCAGTAGGCATAGGCAAAAAATGTATAGAAAACGTTAAAAAGCAATGAGTCTGATGCACCAGATCAGAAAGTTTATCTTAAAATGTTGATAAACTATTATTTCTTCACATTATAAGCACAGCAATGTGCACAAGGCAGTAGGCTACGCACGAATGTTCATTCCATAATGCAATTCAATGGAAAACAACATTGTCAAAGTGCACCACACATGCGAGCGGTTTCATGTGACAGGGATGAAAATATCTGTTAAAAATTTTGAAAGCAGGGAGATCTAATATGCAACAACTAGCATGGGTTGCCAATATGATTAGATTGTGCCTTAATGCCACTTCCTGCTGTTTACATCTACTTGGTTCTTACTTCATGTCCCAGTCCACATTCAAAATATTGTAATGTGAAACATTTTAATGAGTTGAGATTGGTTGATCTGTCAGGCATCAATGTTAGTGCGACTTTATTGACAAACTGCTAGACTGATCTGACTGCAGAGACCAAAGACCAGGCATAAGGTTGCAAAAATCTGTGAACTTTAAATAATTTCCCTGGTTTTCTAGGAATCTTGGTTGGAGGATTCCGGATTTCTTGCGTATTCCCTCCTGATTCCAGGAATCCTCCAACTGGGATTTTGTGAACAACAGGGAATTTAATGAAAGTTTCAGGAATTTTGCAATTTACATCAGGCAGGAGACATGAACTGATACTGAGCTGGGTTTATTGCTGAATCATTTCAGTGTGTGTAATTGTATTCCAGCTGTTTTGCGTAGTGAATACCAAATCTACCCAACCCAATAAGGGCTTACAACTTTGAATTAGGCTGATGTAACATGTTGATCATTAGCTTCATTCTGGGCAGTTCTATAGATGTCTGGAGCTGATTTGATCTCAAAATAAGTTGCCTTTTGCTACCACTTGAGGGCAGTGAAATACTTGCTTGTAGTAGAGAAGGATCCAGCTTTTCTTCCTTCTGAACTTTTTTAATCATGAATAGTTTCACCTCACTAACTGTTCAATTTACAGTTAGGAAACATTTGACCATTTATAAAAGCAATAGAAGTGGCTATACTTTTTATTGAATGAGTGACTCCATGGTTGAAATAGAGATTTAGAACTAGGCTCTTAAGTGGGTCATTAGACTGCTCTCTTAGGCGGTTTCTTTTTAACAGTGAGCATTAAACTCACGGCCAAACCCTTAGTGTTATGAGCATATTCATAATAGTTGTTTTCCTATCTCAGTACACCAGTAATACACTCCTAATTGTTTTACGCTGTCTCTGCTTGGCTACTGGGAAGTGAAGAGAACCACTCCCCTTCAGCTGAAGATGATGAGGCCATAAACTTTGACTAGCAAAACACTTCACTGCCTCCCTTTGAGAAGGAAGAGAATGCTTKTTTTGAGGATACTTCTTACTAGTAGTAGGACCACCTCACCTTTGAAGTGCTTGGCTTGTACTTTCTTCATGCTATCACTTTTACCTGGCCCTCTACAATATAAAAAATAATCTGTACCAGAGTATACTAAAATAACTTAAATGTAAGTCAAATTGGTACAGATTTGTTTCCCAATGTGTTTGTGCTGGTGCTTTATTGACTGAGACCATTTGAGCTTGCCATATGAAGAATCAAGAAGTCAAATGTATTTTTGATGTTGATCATCGGATTTCAGTGGCTATGTCTCATTCCTCCAAATCTCATTTCAGCATAAAAAACCTTGGACGAATAACAGCTTAAAAATGTAACATTAGTCTCCTGTGTCCTTTGCTTTAGAGGTTCAATCCCCTGGTGTTTAAACAAGCACACGCAAGTCTTATTCTTAATTAACACGAGAGTTTAAAGCCCACCATCTTTTTTGGCTTGTGCTAGATTTGTGACATTGACAAGAGTCTAGAGCACACCCTGCCAACAAAGGACGACTCACAGAGTCGCTGCCTCTGTGAGAAGAGAGGAACATAGCGTCTATGTGCTAATGTGATTATGGGTCGGATTGTGTGGGCATGGTGTGTTGTTTTTTATGACTGTTTTAATTTCAAGTGGCTCCAACTGGATCATGAACTTGTCTTTGTAATTAAGGCCTGTGTAGGATTGTGTGTGCGACGCACATGCCAACACCTGGGTGGCCAGGTGCTCAGGCCTTCAAAGCAGAAGTGGAGAAATCTGAGCAGGAAAACTCTACCTGACTTAAGAGGGAAATCTGAGAAAACAGATGGAGAAATTGCCTTGATTACTCCAAAGATGAGTTTTTAGATGGTGTTGCTATTGAGCTCTCTGACCATAGGCTACCACTGGAGAAAGATTGAAAAGACCATGGAGTATATGAGTGTCTCCTCCAGGCCAGACTATGATGGTCTAAACAATCACAGCCCTCCCCTCCTGGAATTAGAGTTGGGTCAGTCCTTCGATAATGGAGGGATACTGTAAAAGCGAGTCACATAAAAATATTTTTCAGTGCTTGTTGTTGTACAATAAAGTTTAAACTTTTTGAATACACAGGGACACGATAGGAAGTGGCTTGAGGTACAGTATATCAGCCATAACACAATTTGGTACCTCCAATACCGCATGAACAAGTTGAGAGAAATTGAATGTCAAACTTCAGTGCTTGTACAATATATTAAGTCCAGAATGCGAACGCTTTGAATAGTACAGAAGGTTTCAACAATTTTACCCATTTCAGACAGAAGATGTGCTATATTACCTGTAAAACATATAAGGCAATGTTTATATGACCCCCTTTCAAACAGCCCCTTATTTACCACTTTCTCGCCTTCAGAAAGTAATCTTGGCCCTTTACTTTGTACACATTTTGTTATGTTGCAAAGTGGGATTGAAATGGATTTATTTGTCAATGATCCACACATTGCTCTGTAATGTCAAAAGTGGAAGATTTTTGTTGTTGTATTCTTATTAATGAAAGATTAAACAATAATATATCTTGATTCAACCCCCTGAGTCAATACGTTATAATGATATTTGGCAGCGATTTCAGCTGTGAGTGTTTTTGGGTAAGTCTCAAGACCTGGATGGACAATATTTGCCCATTGTTCTTTTAAAGATTCTTCAAGTTCTGTCAAGTTGGTTGTTGATCATTGCTTGACAGTTTTACCATAGATTTTTCAAGCTGATTTAAGTCAAAACTGTAACTAGACCACTCAGGAACATTCAGTGACGTCTTGGTAAGCAACTCCAGTGTACATTTGGCTTTGAGTATTAGGTTATTGTCCTGCTGAAAGGTGAATTTGTCTCCCAGTGTCTGTTGGAAAGCTGATTTTGCCTGTGCTTAGCGCTATTACATTTATTTTTATCCTAAATAACTCCTTAGTCCTTGTTGATGACACGCATACCCATGCCATGATGCAGCTACCACCATGCTTGAAAATATTAAGAGTGGTACTCTGATGTGTTGTGTTAGATTTGCTCCAAACATAACGCTTTGTATTCAGGGCAAAAAGTTTATTTATTTGGCAATTTTTTTGTAGTGACTGGGTGTATTGATACACCATCAAAAACTTAATTGCTAACTTCACCATGCACAAAGGGGTATTCAGTGTCGGCTTTTTTTCATCTTCACCCATCTACCAATAGGTGTCCTTCGCGAGGCATTGGAAAACCTCCCTGGTCTTTGTGGTTGAATCTGTGCTTGAAATTCACTTTGCGAATGAGGTACCTTATAGATAATTGTATGTGTGTGGTACAGAGATCGGGTAGTCATTCAAAAATCATGTTAACCACTAGTATTTGACATGTTAAGCAAGTTTTTACACCTGTACTTATTTAGGCATTTTTCTATTAATTTGTAAAACATTTCAAAAAACAAATCCACTATGGGTTATTGTGTCTAGATCAGTGACACAAAATCTCAATTTAATCCATTTGAAATTCATGCTGTAACACAACAACATGTGGAAAAAGTCATATTTTATACATATCAGTGGGTAACTGGCAAATTGGGAGGGTTGTGGGGGAGCGTTTAAACCATGGGGGCTGTTTGCATTTCAAATTCGGGTGGTGTTAAACAATGGAAGTGTTAATGAATTTACCTGCAAAAAAGAAGATACAAAATGTTCACAGACCGTTTAGGTCTTTAGGTGGCTTTTAATTGACCATGTTTTTTTAACCTCCTACCCCTTTCAGATATATGAAAAGGCTGGTATAAAAGAGCAGGCATGGTAAATTAGTGGGATTTTGGTCTGTATGAAAGAGATATTTGAGTACACAGGGACACGATAAGAAGTGGCTTGAGGTATGTCGGACATAACCCATTTGGCACCTCCAATACCGCATTAACAACTTGAGCAAAATTGAATGTGAGAGAAGCRTATTTCCAGAACTACTCAATTGTACTTGAAGATAGAAGCCATTCTTGTTGATTTGACTCTTATATAGTAGATGCATGGATCTTCCTCCAAGGTTTTGTGTTAAAGATTTTCAGTCCCATGCTTTTTTATTAATATAGGTTCAAGAGCAGGGCAGCCTAACTATTCCCACACATCATAAGAGGAATGAGAGAATGCTTGCACTGAACAATGCCATTAATAACGTTGTGACATTTGTAGTAGTAAGCATGCTTCAGTTGGCCTGGTAAACAACTAATTTATCTAACCCTTCAGGCCCCCAGTGATCTGAAATGTTCTTGTCAGATCTCCAGCTTTTATTTTTAGATTATTATTATTATTGTTTTTTTTTTACAAATCACTATGTTTCATACCAAAGGTCAACCAATGCCAATTTTGCCACAATTCAGGGTTTTGGATGTTCCCATAATCACCTCTTATGTCATGGGTTTTAAAGTAGTTACAGAGGCAGTTCTCACTTACAGTTGAAGACGGAAGTTTACACACTTAGGTTGGAGCAATTAAAACTCGTTTTTCAACCACTCCACAAATATCTTGTTAACAAACTATAGTTTTGGCAAGTCGGTTAGGACATCTACTTCGTGCATGACACAAGTCATTTTTCCAACAATTGTATACAGACAGATTATTTCACTTATAATTCACTGTATGACAATTCCAGTGGGTCAGAAGTTTACACTAAGTTGACTGTGACTTTAAACAGCTTGGAAAATTGGCTTTAGAAGCTTCTGATAGGCTAATTGACATCATTTGAGTCAATTGGAGGTGTACCTGTGGATGTATTTCAAGGCCTACCTTCAAACTCAGTGCCTCTTTGCTTGACATCATGGGAAAATGAAAAGAAATCAGCCAAGACCTCAGAAAAAAAATTGTAGACCTCCACAAGTCTGGTTCATCCTTGGGAGCAATTTCCAAATGCCATGGGACCATGTAGCTGTCAAACCACTCAGGAATGAGACGCAGCATCATGTTGTGGGGGTGCGTTGCTGCAGGAGGGAATGGTGCACTTCACAAAATAGATGGCATCATGAGAAGGAAAATTATGTGGACATATTGAAGCAACATCTCAAGACATGAGTCAGGAAGTTAAAGATTGGTTGCAAATGGGTCTTCCAACTGGACAATGACCCCAAGCATACTTCCAATGTGGCAAAATGGCTTAAGGACAACAAAGTCATGGTATTGGAGTGGCCATCTCAAATCCCTGACCTCAATCCTATAGATGATTTGTGGGCAGAACTGAAAAAGCGTGTGCGAGCAAGGAGGCCTACAAACCTGAGTTACACCAGCTCTGTCAGGAGGAATGGGCCAAAATTCACCCAACTTATTGTGGGAAGCTTGTGGAAGGCTACCCAAAACATTTGACCCAAGTTAAACAATTTAATGCAATGCTTCCAAATACTAATTGAGTGTATGTAAACTTCTGACCCACTGGGAATGTGATGAAAGAAATAAAAGCTGAAAAACTATTATTCTGACATTTCACATTCAAGACAGGGAATTTTTACTAGGATTAAATGTCAGGAATTGAAAAACTGAGTTTAAATGTATTTGGCTAAGTTGAATGTAAACTTCGACTTCAACTGTATTCACCTTGTATCAGACAGTTTCCATGACAAATGCAGAGTATTGAGATAACACAGACTGTAAACACCAAGTCTTCTCACCACCACTGACAAACGTCAGTCTAAGAGATGTGGATACTGAAACAAAACCAATTTATATGTTGACCAACACTGAAAGAGAAAAGCAATTGGCTTCTGCTGGAGTGGAGAATGACTCAAGCCAATATCTCGAAGGCGTGGCATGCGGCAATGAGCCAACGATCAAAGGTGACAACTCAGTCCTAATATAATAATAATAAATGCCATTTAGCAGATACTTTCATCCAAAGCGACGTACAGTCATTTGTGCGTACATTTTACATACAGGTGGTCCCGGGAATCATACCCATTATCCTAGCATTGCAAGCGTCATGCTCTACCAACTGAGCTACAGAGGTCCTGAATCCATAGTTCTTTCTCTCTTAGGCTGAAAGCCTCTAGTCAGCCCATCTGGGTATTGATTGTTGAGTCATCATCTCCTTTGTTTTTCCATGGGTGGATTCATGGCTATCAGACAGCTTCAGAGCTTCCCTCTCACCTCACATGGAATCTGAGACAATCCCTACCAGTCTAAAACATTGTAAATATACCCCCTCTTCTCTGTCATTCACATGGCTCATTACCTTCAGTGGCGAACTAAGGAAATACATTAATCTCAGCCTTCTCTTTCTGCCGTATCTGCAACCCAGACAGCAAGACACGCACACTGTTCATTCCACAGCCTTGCTTAAGGTGTTGATGCATGACATCCATGTGTTCATGTGTGAGGGTTTATGTATTTTCATGACCAAGTCTGAATGATTATGTAGCTCATCTGATCGTCATATTCCAAAATGGAATTATGATTTAGAATGATAGAATTGGAACATACAGTAGGTGAGTGACATCAATATTGTCCTCCTTAGTCACATGCTCAGGCCTACCAATAATGGACTCAATATATTGTCACTAAATGACGGAGTCGTAGGATGTGCTGATGTGGGATATTGTTTTTTTAGTAAGTATTGTCCAGAAGGTCACAAATTTAAAATCGGCAATGGCCAGGAATCCAGACAAGCAATCATAATACTGGAGATAAACATCTCTCTCTATTTAAAAAGCTTTATTGGCATGGGAATGTTTACATTGCCAAAGCAATGCCAAGAAATAAACAATCAGAAATTAACAGTAAACAGTACACTCAAAGTTTCAAAATTATATAGACATTTCAAATGTTATTATTTTCAGTGTTGTCTCTCTCAAATCAAATTACATTTATTTATAAAGCCCTTTTTACTAATCGTTACTAGTGAGATTCCAGTAACCAATCATATTGTATTATGATATGTTTAAAAGTTGACAGCTATTACAAATCAGTTGTCAGAAGCTGCATGACAAGCAGTTTATATTCTATATTAGTCCCTCTCCTAACCTCACGTTCTACACCAGTGGGCGCCAACATGTTGAAAATGAGCTGGAACGGAACGTGAAGAGCTACCGCCATTCTATGGAAGAAAAACAAACTTTCAAATCGTCATGAGAAGTTGTATAAAACTTAACTAAAAAGAGAAAACTGGATATTAACACTCACTTATTGTAACGTTCGTCGTAGAGAGGAGACCAAGGCGCAGCGTGGTACGTGTTCATGATGTTTTAATAAATCAGAACACTTGAACAACAATAACAAAGAGAACGAACGAAACCGAAACAGTTCTGTCTGGTGCAGACACAAAAACAGAAAACAACTACCCACAAAACACAGGTGGGAAAAGGCTACCTAAGTATGGTTCTCAATCAGAGACAACGATAGACAGCTGCCTCTGATTGAGAACCACACCCGGCCAAACACACAGAAATAGAAAACATAGAACACAAAACATAGAATGCCCACCCCAACTCATGCCCTGACCAAACCAAAATAGAGACATAAAAAGGATCTCTAAGGTCAGGGCGTGACACTTATCTATCCGAACATGATGTGAAGGGGTTGAGGGAAAGATTGAAGCCAGGATTTGGTGAGTTTTCTTAAGGAGAACGAGCTGTTAGCAATTCGGCTAGCTAAGCTATTTCTAGCAATTTGTGCGTGTTCATACTGAACCAAGCATAAGCACAAGCCGTTAACATTTAGGCTAGCTTAGCTATCGATCAATTSAAATAGCAAACGTTAGTGATCATGCTGATCATACATGACAAACTATTTTAGTTTTCATACTTTTATAAAATGTGATTAGCTATTATCATAGATTACTTTATAAGAAATGGTGTATAGCTGTAAGCACTAGTATTTACCATTTGCCCGGGCTAGTCTATTGTCCTGTCCCTGTGAGCCTGGTCCTGTAGTTAAAGTGTAAAGCATTTTGACTAAGTTTTATTTTCTTATTCCTGTAAGAGATTAAAGCTAAGCACTATATTAATATTTATGTGAAAAGATACTCATGGTATATATATTGTGTGATCCTGTTTGTAAAACAGGTCAGGTTTTGGGGATTTTGTTCCACCAAGGATGGCGAGCAGCCCGAACCAAGGACATCCGTAAGAAGATTCGCCTTTTCCTTGGAGGACCCTGAATTTGCACTGRCATACTATGGTGTGGTAGGATTATTTGTTGCAAGACATCATTGCACCATGCATTTCAGTGGGACTGTCATAAGAACCTACCACATTTAAACACCTTACAGTGTTTATTGATAGGCACAGTGACTCACATTTGATTCAATCTCATAGTGGTTTATAAGTCCATATTTGTGAATTGGGTTGTGTTTTCCTGTGGATTCAAGTTTTATTGTATTTCTATTGAACTTTGCATATTGAAAGCTCTCATATTAAAATAGAGTGGGGTGCACCATAGTAAACTATAGGTGGGATATATGGCTGATATCTCAGGATATAATACTGTTGATGTATTGAAAACATATTGAGCACATTGCACAAATGTCACATATCAATATTTACTCAAGATTATTCTTTTTATTTGTAAGAATTTGAGCAATAAGAGCTGTGTTTTGTTTCATGGGAAGATATGGCCCTGGCTCTCGTCAGAGTGGTGAATGGAGGGCTAATTTCACAGGTATTAGGCAGTACAGTGATGATGGGACAGCTCGCACTAGGGCAGAATGGGGGGGGTTGATCCTTCTCCATCCCCTTAATAATCTCAATAGTTGGCAGACGTTTCTTCTGTCCAGAGATGCTCCTTTAATGAGCATGCATGTGGATGCTCATGTGGTAGCTTAGAAAGGAAGGACAGGATTTAAGAAATAAACTTAACATTCAAGTGGGTGATGCGTTTTGGCACATTAATTCAAAGCAACCAAAAATAAAATCTACTGCAGCAGGTTAAGTTGCATGCTTACCATGTACTCTCACTGTGGATTTTGATTTAGTCTCTCAACAGGATATTTTAGCTTTCCTAAAACTTGTTTTTTTAATCATGTGTTTTTTAAGTTTCTGCATGAGAGATCTCAGACTCTGGAATAAACAAACCCCTTGCTGGTCAGTCAGTGATTAGGGAGACAGATTCACTGGGGCAGTATTAGATATCATCACATTTGCTAACTAGTAGTGAGGTTTAATGGGACATGGTTCTGTAAACCACACTTGCATGATGAGGAACTGTGCCTGAGACTTGAAGACTTGWGTTAGCTTCCTGAGTGAATGCCTAGGCGTTATCTCGCTGGGCTAACACAGTCTTGTGCCCACAAGGGCAATGTTGTTAGATTCATTGGCAACATTGTTAGGATTGGAAGAGGAAAGCGTTGCCATGGTAAATTACTAGGCCTACATGTCTAACTTTATCATGAGTCTATAAATAGCAGCAATGGCATCTGATGCAACCTAAAACATCAATAGACAACCACCTCCCTATTGTTTTAACCCAGATCCCAATTAGGCTCATTAAAGCAGCATATGCTAAGGCTGAGTTGTGTTTTAATTGGGTTCATTAGGCACTCAGAATGTTTTCTCTTTCTTGTCATGCATCAGTCATCAGAGTGTTTGGCTGCTTGGTGCGCCTGAACACTTTGTAAGTCTTAAATCGCATAATTAATATTCTCTGCTGGTCCACGTCCACTCCCTGGCCTAATGCAACAGCTACCCTTTTGGGGAAAACAGGTTCATTGGCAAATTGAGAGTAACATTTGACTCTCTATTTGACATATTTTTTTTCGAGGTACTGGGTGTGAGTCTGYTAATGTTATTATGTTAATGAGAGTAGTGACTGATCGCTAGCTAGCTAATAGGACTTATCATTTTATGATTTTTCTTGTTGGATTCCATGTAGCGACTCTCAATTCCACATTGATTGACAGGAGTGATACATACAGTGGCAGTGCACAGTACACCATCTTGACAGTCCAAGCACTGCTCAGTTCTGCCTAGTGTCAAGCTGGTATTTATGAAAGAAACTGGAGTCGATTCTAATGCCTGTCTGGGAATAATGAATCTGCAAGCTGTMTATGTGGCGCAAGGACAAGTCGAGAGCGTGGGGTATTGGTGATTGGAAAACATGCATGACCTATAAACAGTTGCTTTGCTACAAGGCTTTTTGGGTGTTTTGAGAAATTCTAATGACAAAAACGTGGCTGCAGTGAAAATGAAACAGAAATTACTGTTTGTAATCAGACTTGGTTTATAATGGCCCAGGTTCATTGTGCCGCATCGATTTTCTTTTATTTACACATTTGCACTGCCAACTTGATTATTCAACAAAAACATGCACAGGGTAAATATGGGGAGATAGGATTATCAATGATTATGGACAGTAAAGACTTCATTCAGTGCCTTCGGGTAASTATTCAGACCCCTTGACTTTTTCCACATTTTGTTAGCTTACAGCCTTATTCTAAAATMMATTTAATAGTTTTTCCCCCTCATCAATCTACACAATTTCAGGGAGTTTCTCCCATTCTTCTCTGCAGATCCTCTCAAGCGCTGTTGGGTTGGATGGGGAGCGTCGCTGCACAGCTATTTTCAGCTACACAGCTATTTTCATTTCTCTTCAGAAATGGTTGATCGGGTTCCAGTCCGGACTCTGGCTGGGCCACTCAAGGACATTCAGAGACTTGTCCTGAAGCCACTCCTGCGTTGTCTAGGCTGTGTGCTTAGGGTCATTGTCCTGTGTGAAGGTGAACCTTCGCTCCAGTCTGAGGTCCTGAGCACTCTTGAGCAGGTTTTCATCCAGGATCTCTCTGTACTTTGCTTCGTTCATCTTTGCCTCGATCCTGACTAGTCTCCCAGTCCCTTCCGCCGAAATACATCCCCACAGCATGATGCTGCCCCCACCATGCTTCACCGTAGGGATGGTGCCAGGTTTCCTCCAGAAGTGATGCTTGGCATTCAGGCCATAGAGTTCAATCTTGGTTTCATCAGACCAGAGAATCTTGTTTCTCATGGTTTGAGAGTCTTTAGGTGCCTTTTGGCAAACTCCAAGCGGGCTGTCATGTGCCTTTTYCTGAGGAGTGGCTTCCATATGGCCACTCTACCATAAAGGCCTGACTTGTGGACTGTTGCAAAGATGGCTGTCCTTCTGGAAGTTTCTCCCATCTCCACAGAGGAACTCTTGAGCTCTGTCAGAGTGACCATCGGGTTCTTGGTCACCTCCCTGACCAAGGCCCTTCTCTTCTGATTGCTAAATTAGGCTGGGCGGCCAGCTATAGGAAGAGTCTTGGTGGTGAGTGATGGAGACCACTGTGTTCCTGGGGATCTTCAATGCTGCAAAAATGTTTTGGTACCCATCCCCAGATCTCTGCCTCAAGGCAATCCTGTCTTGGAGCTCTACGGACAATTCCTTCAATCTCATCGCTTGGTTTTTGCTCTGACATGCACTGTCAACTGTGGGACCTTATATAGACAGGTGTGTGCCTTTCCAAATCATGTCCAATCAATTTAATTTACCACAGGTGGACTACAATCAAGTTGTAGAAACATCTCAAGGATGATCTATGGAAAAAGGATGCACCTGAGCTCAATTTCGATTCTCATAGCAAAGGGTCTGAATACTTGTGTAAATATGGTATTTCTGTTTCTTATTATGGGGTATTATGTGTAGATTGCTGAGGATTTTTTTATTAATTAATCTATTTATTATTCATTCGATTTATTAAAACATTTTAGAATAAGGCTGTAACGTACCAAATGTGGAAAACGTCAKGGGGTCTGAATACTTTACGAAGGAACTGTGTATGAATAGGAATATGTCATTTCAATGCTCCTCTTGTTCACCCTGGAAATATTGACATTTGCAACAAGTTACAATTACGATAATAAGCCTGTTGGTTTTCTCCCATGCTTCTGTCAAGACACAGCAAACACCTGTGGCTCAACAACAGTAGTGAGGAGTGGAACCTGTAGTGAGGGCCACCTGTAGGGTGGGGATGATGTAATCAGGTCAGAGCCAGGGGGAAATGTTTGCTGTCACAGTTAAAGGCCATGGCACAATAACCGTTTCCACACCAAGGTGGKTTGACGTGTTGATTCATATTTTTTWWAATATATCCTCTGATCTCAAGCTCGTCAGCCTCCTTTTGTAGTTTCACAGCAACTTCCTAGGAGTGTGTGTGTGTGTGTGTGTGTGTGTGTGTGTGTGTGTGTTGTGTGTGTGTGTGTGTGTGTGGTGTGTGTGTGTGTCTTCTGTGACCCTCAACAAATAATGTGCTGTCTGTCCAGAATGCTTAGGGCATATTGTTTGGGTCAATAGCTGTCATAGCTCCCAGCTCATGCCACCTCGCAAATAGGAAGTCTGCTATCAACAGTCAAAAAGCATCAACCTCAACACAAACCTTCAACACAGCATATTCCTTGTTTTGTTTTTACACAGAATAAATCTTTTAAAACTACTGCAAATACGAGGTGGGATGTAAGAGAGCTAAAGGAGAGTCAGTGTGTGTGTTTGTTCCAAGTGTGAGCTTGTTTGTCCAACTTGATTTGGTACGCTAACTCATTGTTGGTGCTCCCGWGTGGCGCGGTGGTCTAAGGCACTGCATCTCAAGGTTAGAGGCGTCACTCACCTGTTTTGATTCCAGGCTGTATCATAACCAGCCGTGATTGGGAGTCCCATAGGGTGGCGCACAATTGGCCCATCATTGTCCGTGTTAGGGTTTGGCCGGGGTAGGACGTCATTGTAAATAAGAATTTGTTATCGGACCATTTTTTCAATTTTCGCCTAAAATGACATACCCAAATCTAACTGCCTGTAGATCAGGACCTGAATGTCACGWCTTCCACCGAAGGTGMCTCCTCTTCCTGTTCGGGCGGCGCTCGGCGGTCGTCGTCACCGGTCTACTAGCTGCCACGGATTCCCTTTTCTTTTTCTGTTGGTTATGTCTGTATTGGTTTCACCTGTTTCTTGTTTGMGGGTTGTTTCAGGGCTATTTAAGCCTTTTATGCCRGCCTGCTCTTGTGCGGGCTTGTTTCTCTGTTTTGTTTGTGGATGATGATGTTTTGTATTTTCRGGACTGTTTGGTGTCCTGTTTTGGGTCGCTCATTATTTTCGCCTGTTGTTTTTGGCGTGACCATTACTACCGAAATAAATACGGTTTTCCCGAAACCTCTGCTCTCTGCGCCTGACTCCACACCAACCACTTGTAACTACGTGACACTGAAGCAAGGATATGCATATTCTTGATACGATTTGAAAGGAAACACTTTGAAGTTTGTGGAAATGTGAAATTAATGTAGGAGAATTTAAGACATTAGATCTGGTTAAAGATAATACAAAGACTTTTGTATATTTTTTTGTTCCATCATCTTTGAAATGCAAGAGAAAGGCCATTATCTGAKCTAGGACTCTAGGTGCAATTTAGATTTTGGCCACTAGAAGCCAGCAGTGTATGTGCAATGTTTTAGACTGATCCAATGAACTATTGCATTTCTGTTCAAAATGTTGTATCAAATCTGCCCAAATCTGCCTAATTGGTCAATATATACATTTTCAAGTACATATCTGTGCACTCTCTTCAAACAATAGCATGGTATGTTTTCACTGTAATAGCTACTGWAAATTGGACAGTGAAGTTAGATTAACAAGAATTTTAGCTTTCTGCTCATATAAGATGTTCTGGGAAATGTTCTTGTTACTTACAACGTCATGCTAATCACATTAGCTCACATTAGCTCAACCYTCCCGAGGGTGGGACACCATTCTGTAGAGATCTTCAAGAGGATTTATTAACTGACTTGCCTATTTAAATAAAGGTTAAATAAAAAATACATAAATTGGTTTTGACTACAGCCACTAGTGTWGTCAACGGTTGGGGTCTCCTCTGAGGTCAGGTTCCCCAGATAGCATATGAGTACGTCATAAGCGATAAAAAAGCTTTAGAATTACAGTAAATTAGCTCTAAAACTGCAAAAGTTTCTCTTAGCCTGAGCTTTGCTCAGACCACTGTAGCCAACGAAGGGAAAATAGTACATCTTGCATGTTTGGCTGACCATATAGTATAATAGCATAAGATGGTGCCATTTTTGCTATGACACCATAAACATACTCATCTGAATTCATAAGGTGTAACATGCAGACTTTGAGGGACGATGTACTTCTCCACTTCACGCCATCTGTTTTCACCTCTAACCTACCTCGAGGCTCTCCCTCACATTCAGCTGTAACTGCAATCAATATCCAGTCCACTGGCTGGATTCACTTACTTAGTTCAAAAGCTGGAGGCGAAAGCAGCATTTCCAATACTTTGTATAGTGGGAGAGTTGTTTAGAAGTGGGATACGTGAAGTGTGAGATCCATCACATTTGGACCATATCCATAAGAAATCCTGGCATATGCTACATTTTGGCGCTTGGCTGCYTTGTGGATTTTCGATTAGCAACTCTTTAGTGTTTACAGATTCAGGGCGTAATTAAAGTAATGACTGAGACACAGCTCAGACCCTGAGAGGAGTGGATAATTAATAATATCAATTTTAAACATGGTGTGGAGTGCTAATATAATATTTGAATATATTTAAATAAATTGCCAGTGGTGAAAATGGTTTCTGGACCATTGCATTCATTTAGCATAAGTTTAGTAAACAAACTATATATCACCATCAATGTTTTCCTTGTAGATTTTAATTGGCTACTGGAGAGCTGGTCCAACTCAAACAGTGTTATCTAGGGGGACTAAATGTTTGCGCTCTCGGATGTATTTTTTCTCTCGTCCTTGTTAAAATGGTGGCAGAGAGGGGTCTTCTTCTTCACGCCTTGGGGTCACTGTAGTCTTCTGGGTTTCAGGGTTTCACCACAGAGATGACACACGGGGTGAACTAATGACAGTGCCCAAATGAGCAGAGCCAATCCTGGGCCGCTGAGCACACAGTGGCAGAGTTAACCACAGCTATCAAGGAAACTGTAGGGCGGCCATTTTGGAGCTTTCAGGGGGCCCGAAACTGACAGTTGGAGCAATCATCATTAGCATAATCAGGGCCATACAGGAGATATGGTAGATGGCACCTTGTTTGGAGGGGTGACTCAACATTGACATCGATCTTGAAGGATTACTTTGAAAACCTGCTCTAACTCTTTTTCTTCAATGTATGGATTTCGAGGGTTTTGAGTGCTCAGGTGACTGTAGTATGAGTCGATGGTAAGTTCAGCAATAAGAACATGGATCAAAATTATGTGACAGGTGTTTGTAGCGAGGAGCTTGTCGTTTAAGGAGAGGCAACAACGTGACCTGGGGAAAGAGAGGTGGAAGCTCTTGAGCCGCAAATGAATGACGAACATCAGGAAAGACTAATGAGTTTTCCATCTCTGAGGTTATTGTTTTTTGCTGTTTTTTTWWWTATCTCCAGTAACGTTGAGTCAAGAATCCTCTCCAAACTATAGTAAGGCCTCCCAGCTCAGCACTGAAGTGATGACAGTACCATATACTGTATGTCCGTGATGAGAATATAACAATAGCTGTTGATTATGTTGCATTCTATGGCCACTACAATTGTACAATCACCAGGGACTGTTGGACTTTGTTCTGCTCATATTCATCCAATTTAACCCTTCACCAATATACAGTACGGCATACCTGAGATAGTGTGTTTTGTGAACACTCAGCCGAGTTTCTATACCCTTTGTGTAGGTAGCTCTTATGAATGCAGGACTTGAAGCGACCGYTGAGCCTAATGCTCAGTCACTTCTCCATCCTGCCAGACTCCCAGGTATGAGTGATGTATGTTCACTCGGGCACTTATCAACCTCCAATGACGAAACTGCCAATTACCTCCCTTTGTTAAAGTGAACACCAAAGCCTGGCTTACTCCAAACAAACTGGATTATATTATTGCTTACCATTATTACTCAGGGGAGGTGAAACTGCAGTCAAACTTAATAAAGGTAAAGCTGTGCTCACAAAAACACCTCCTCAACAATAGCCCAGCTGCACGCACCAAAACAGTCGGACATCCAACTGCCAACTACCCATTTTGCTTCTCTGCCATTKCTTCCTGCAGGCAGTTCCATAGGTCACAGGAAGAAATATCCTTATGGTACCTCATCAAATAAGACCACATTTTGTCTGACATATTTGCAAAGAGAYGAGAGCTACTCTCTCTCCTACTATATTTTCTTGTTAATAAAAAGAGAAGTGCTCACTCTCGGCTGAGAGTTGGAGCATTTTAATAATAAGGACGACTAAGCCGATGGAGCTTGTGGACGTCTGTTTCTGAGAAGTGTCTAGCTGTTCAAAAAACAGTCACGAATTTCGCACATTCAGGTTCCTGTTCACTGTTCCTCTCTTTGGCAGATGGTAAGATTTCCAGATGATAAATAAACACTTAAAGAATAAAATTAGAAATCTGGTACGTGTCAAAAGGTGTTTTGGGGGGAAAAGTTGGTCCCACTTTACAATGAACAGGGGGGAAAAACATATGTASTTACATAGTAATTACATAGGCAGGTAGGCTACATTGAAACTACAGAGTGGTTACCCAGTGGAGTAAAGTACTTAAGTAAAAAAATACTTAAAAGTACTAAAGTTGTTTTTTGGAGTATCTGTACTTCACTTTACTATTTATATTTTGACWACTTTTACTTTTACTTCACTACATTCCATATTTTTTTCCTGACACCCAAAAGTACTCATTACATTTTGAATGCATAGCAGGACAGGAAAATGATCCAATTCACGCACTTATCAAGAGAACATCCCTACTGCCTCTGATCTGGCAGACTCACAAAACACACATGCTTCATTTGTAAATTATGTCTGAGTGTTGGAGTGTGGCCCTGGCTATCCGTAAATTAAAAAACAAGAAAATGGTGCCATCTGGTTTGCTTAATATAAGGAATTTGAAATGATTTATACTTTTCCTTTTGATACTTAAGTATATTTTAGCTATTTACATTTATATATGTACAACTTATATATGTAAAAAGTATATATAAAACCAAATACTTTTAGACTTTTACTCAAGTAATATTTTACTTGGTGACTTCACTTTTACTTGAGCCATTATTAAGGTATCTTTACTTTTACTCAAGTATGACAATTGGGTACTTTTTCCACCACTGTGGTTACCTATAGTTACATAGTGCTTAAAACTGTTATCTGTTTGTAGCTTGCACAATTAAAACATTCACAAATAAAAATGGACCTAATTGAATGTAACGCAGTCATTCTAGGGTGAGATGATTCAAGCTGGGAAGAGGATATTTACAAAGAACTTACTTGATATACATGGAGTGTACAAAACATTAAGGACACCTGCTCTTTCCATGACATAGACTGACCAGGTGAATCTAGGTGAAAGCTGTGATCCCTTATTGATGTCACGTGGTAAATCCACTACAGTCAGTGTAGATGAAGGGGAGGGGACAGGTTAAAAAACTATTTTTAAGCCCTGAGATATGGATTGTGTATGTGTGCCATTCAGAGGGTGAATGGGCAAGGGGGGGAGGGTTGTTCTAGAGTCTAGATGGTCTGTGTCAGGCTGACAGAATCTTGGAACCTCAGACGACACTCGGCCCCCTAGTTCTATGGCACACAGGCGAGCGGGCAGCGGTTCAGTGCACAAATGCGATGGCGTCTCTTGGGCTCTGAAAGGCGTTGAAGTGGGCACAGCATTCACGCTCCAGTGGCCAACTGTCCCGGGGAGCCACAACAGACCTGGCTGGCATGGATTAGAGGTGACACTCACTGGACCGTCCACCTGGCTGGAAAAAAGTCAAGTCGCTAGATACTACAGTCCCTTCAGAAAGTTTTCAGACCCCTTGACTTTCCCCCATTTTGTTATGTTACAGCCTTATTCTAAAAAGGATTCAATAGTTTTTCCCCCTCATCAATCTACACACAGTACCCCARAATGACAAAGCAAAAACTGTTTTTTTATTTTTTATTTTAATTTACATAAGTATTCAGACCCTTAACTCAGTAATTTGTGGAAGCGCCTTTGGCAACGATTACAGCCTTGCACCTTCTTGGGTATGACGCTACAAGCTTGGCACACCTGTATTTGGGGAGTTTCTCACATTCTTCAAGCTCTGTCAGGTTGGATGGGATGCACAGCTATTTTCAGGTCTCTCCAGAGATGTTAGATCGGGTTCAAGTCGGGCTTTGTTTGGGCCATTCAAGGACATTCAGAGATTTGTCCCGATGCCACTCCTGCGTTGTCTTGGCTGTGCTCTTATGGTCGTTGTCCTTTTGGAAGGTGAACCTTCACCCCAGTCTGAGGTCCTGAGCCCTCTGGAGAAGGTTTTCATCAAGGATCTCTCTGTACTTTTGCTCCGTTCATCTTTCCCTCAATCCTGACTAGTCTCAGTCCCTGCTCCTGAAAAACATCCCCACAGCATGATGCTGCCGCCACCATGCTTCACCATAGGGATGGTGACAGGTTTCCTCCAGACTTGATGCTTGGCATTCAGGCCAGAGTTCAATCTTGGTTTCATCAGACCAGAGAACCTTGTTTCTCATGGTCTGAGAGTCCTTTAGGTGCCTTTTGGCAAAATKRAAGTGCTCTGTCATGTGCCTTTTACTGAGGAGTGGCTTTTGTCTGGCCACTCTACCATAAAGGCCTGATTGGTGGAGTGCTGCAGAGATGGTTGTCCTTCTGGAAGGTTCTCTCATCTCCACAGAGGAACTCTTGAGCTCTGTCAGAGTGAACATCGGGTTTTTGGTCACCTCCCTGACCAAGGCCCTTCTTCTCCGATTGCTCAGTTTGGCTGGGCGGCCAGCTCTAGGAAGAGTCTTGGTGGTTCCAAACTTTTTCCATTTAAGAATGATGGAGGCCAATGTGTTCTTGGGGACCATCAATGCTGCAGACATGTTTTGGTGCCCTTCCCCAATCTGTGCCTTGACACAATCCTTTCTCGGAGCTCTACGGACAATTCCTTCGACCTCATGACTTTTTTGCTTTGACATGCACTGTCAACTGTGGGACCTTATAGACAGGTGTGTGCCTTTCCAAATCATGTCCAATCAATTGAATGTACCACAGGTGGACTCCAATCAAGTTGTAGAAACATCTCAAGGAGGATCAATGGAAACAGGATGGACCCAAGCTCAATTTCAAGTCTCATAGCAAAGGGTCTGAATACTTATGTAAATGTTTTCGCTTTTTCATCATGGGGTATTGTGTGTTGATTGATGAGGCACATCATTTATTTACTCCATTTTAGAATAAGGCTGTAACGTAACAAAATGTGGAAAAAGGGATGGGGTCTGAATAATTTCCAAAGGCACTGTATTCACCAATGTTTTGACTAACAAAGTCACAATTTGATGTGTTGACTAAAATAGTAAGACTGATTAGATTGAGGAAGGATATGAATAAGATATCCATCAGATAAGGTGATATTGTTTTGTAATTTGGTTGAAATACCTCTTTGCAAAATGCAATACACCACAGCCAAATTGGAGAGATATATTTTCCCAGTCTTCCACAGGGACTTGAAGTGCTCACAGAGCCATGRGAATGTGTGACTAGCTCAGAATTGTATTCATGATTCCTCAGTAAAACACCCCTTTCCAGACCCCTCACTCCTTTTGCCCCGCTTCTCTAGTGCAATGCACATATATTACTGCCACTAGGTCTGCTGGGAGAAAAGAGAGGCATGGTAAAAAGCTAAAGCTTCCTTCAGAGGCAGTATTTGCAATCACATTTGAGTGACTTCAGTGGAGGAAAGGATGGTCTGACGCAACTGTCTGTGTACAGAGCTTAGTTCTGTCATTAGGGACAGATGTAGTATGTGAAGTTGGGAACAAGTACCTAGGGACCTTTTTAATGTTTCTTCTGACTGTGTTTGGCTTGTGTGCACAACGGTGCGACTGCAGGAGAAACCAATTAGGGAAAAAGAAACAGACCATGAAGGCTGGGTTTAGACAGGCAGCCCAATTCTGATTTTTTTTCCCATGTTGATCTTTTGACCAATCACATCAGATCGTTTTCAGAGCTGATCTGATTGGTCAAAAGACCAATTACTGAAAAAATATCAGAATRCGGTTGCCTGTCTAAACGCAGCCTCTGTTCCTAACAATGTATCAGTTTGACCCCCAGTAAAACAGCATCAAACTGTGTCTGTTCACCCTGGGTACATGTTCAGTCATCTGAGGAGAACAGAGGTAATCAGCGCATGTTTGATCACACTGCCTTGAAGACAGTGTTTTTGGAGAGGTGGATGAGGTTGGAGCGAGGCGCAGAGGATGAGCTAATCAGATGACTGTCCAATAGCGACATGAGTTCTCCCCAGACACAGCCATTGGCTCCCTCACTGCAGCATCTCGGCAGTCATTTCAGTTCTTCGGATCCCATCCGTTTCTACAGAGCTTAAATGCCACTCACGTCCAGAGGGAGTGTCTGGGAGAATGGGGTTACATGATGAGAATGAAGACAGACTATTACTACCCTTACAAGACTCCGGGAGAGAAGAGGCAGAGCAAAAGAAAACTCTGGTTTATTTTAACTACATTCTCTCTGGTATCACACTTTCTGCATTTCACCGAGTTGGATTAATAAATAAACAAACAAACCCAAACTCCGATAGGAACATTATATTCCCATCTCTTCCATATGGATGTTGTGGTGGCGGGCGGTTTGAGCCTCTGAAACGTGCCCACCACACACAGTAGTTGGAAGGGGAAACTGCAGCTGCTACATCCATTTTTGGACGCATAAATTAATATGTACCCCCTGATTTTTGAAGAAAATAACTTACACATTTTCTCACGAGCATAGTTTAACTGTCATACCCCATCAGAACCTGTCAGCGTGTGTGCTACTGGTGATGAAGTCAGGTGCAGGAGAGCAGAGAGTTGTGATCAGGCGCACACTTTATTCGGCAGAAGCAAACAACAGACGGACGCAACAGTGTCCAGCAAACCTCCAGCCAAAGGCAAAAGTGSAAAGCGCGACAAAGTCACAAATAAGCAAAAATGTATAACAATTAAACATATTCCGGGTTGAAACATAGTACCCGGGTGAAAATCCAGCTAGGCGCGTCAATACAAAACACGTAACAAAACAATCCCACACAAAGACATGGGGGGAACAGAGGAATATATATATATATGCAGTTGATTATGGAATGTAAACCAGGTGTGCGGGGAACAAGACAAAACAAATAGAACAATGAAAAATGGAGCGGTGATGGCTAGAAGGCCGGTGACTTCCACCGCCGAATGCCGCCCAAACAAGGAGGGGAGCCGACTTCGGTGGAAGTCGTGACAGAACCCAAAATATAAGCTTGTTTTATCACAATGTTTGCAAAGAAAGTAAATATAAACAAACACTGTACAGCCTCAAAACATGGTTAAAAGTATAATTTTATATTATGGATGGTCAGTCSTTGCATCCATAACTCTGTTAATGAATTTGAGAGTGGTTCCWTTTCTCCAGGCCCTCCTTCAGCTTTTTACCATAACTCAATGGATTGTCTTCTTCTCTCCTGATTATCTGTTTCACACAGAGCCCTCCTGAGACCACKTTCTTCTTCTCTATTGCTCACCAAGATWAAAGCTGCTGTGTTGCAGCACAAAACTCTTTTTGGGGATGCACAACAGAGAGGTCCGTAGGGAGTGGAGGACGACCAAATCCAACCCAAACATATCTGAAAAAGGGCTTGTGTAAGGGAATGTACTACAGCAACATTTTGAAATGTACATCCAATTTTTGTATACCGTATTCATTCCACCTCAGTCAGTGCTACTGACCAACATAACAGAACCCTAACACAAAAGTATGAAAAATTATAGCAATCTTTCCAATCTGTCTGTTAATCTGAAGTATCCTACCCCAAACATTTCCACACCTAAAAAAGCACTTATTTTGGAGTTACAAAGAGTACTTCTCCTGCATGTACTATGTCCTCAGAGTATTCTTCCTGCATGTAGCCTGCTATATCCTCAGAGTATTCTCCTTCATGTTTCCTGCATATCCTCAGAGTATTCCTCCTTCATGTTTCCTGCTATATCCTCAGAGTATTCCTCCTTCATGTTGCCTGCTATGTCCTCAGAGTATTCCTCCTTCATGTTCCTGCTATATCCTCAGAGTATTCCTCCTTCATGTTCCTGCTATATCCTCAGAGTATTCCTCCTTCATGTTTCCTGCTATATCCTCAGAGTATTCCTCCTTCATGTTTCCTGCTATTCCTCAGAGTATTCTCCTTCATGTTCCTGCTATCTCCTCAGAGTATTCCTCCTTCATGTTTCCTGCTATATCCTCAGAGTATTCCTCCTCATGTTTCCTGCTATATCCTCAGAGTATTCCTCCTTCATGTAGCCTGCTATGCCCTCAGAGTATTCCTCTTGCATATAGCCTGCTATATCCTCATAGTTGGTTTGAGAGAGCCTCTGAAACTTTTGATGTTTGCATTATTTATTATTATCAATTGTTGAGGTGGAATTTACCAAAATACAGGATGTGCAGTATGTTTGGGATTGGACTGCAGTAGAGGCATTTTATAGGAGCAGGGCAAAAGAGTCAGGGTAAGACTTTAATCATCGCACACAGGSGAAAGAACATGGAAACCCTTCTGAATAGGACTATTGTTCCCTTTGGAGTAGCCATAAGAAAACATGGCGATMACGAAAGATGCAGGTTACCAAACTCCCTTTCATGTTTTTCAGTATTTCTGTGTCACAGCTGTCTGTGTCTAGGAGCCGTGAGGAGCCTCATATAAACATAGTAAATCAGAAATGCTGAATGTTCAGCTTGAAAACACCACGTCCACAGTTCGTTCTGCTTCAACACGGTATTAATTGAAGAATATCCGATGGAAGAATGTCTGAAATCTTCATTGTTGCTTTCCTTTTGATTAGTACTCCATAAAAGGAATTCAATATGCCACTTGTGTCTGTTAATGAACTATCTACTGTGTCTTTGCAGTTTTTGGGAAACAGGCTGCATTCAGAGATATGAATCCATAGCAAGCTAAGGAAGAAATCTCTCATGCTGAGAAGGTATTTATTCCTGAACTGAGACAATTGAAAACACTTGTCGTGCAAAATGGAAAACTGAGAGAAGCAGTGGAGATCAGAGGTGGGAAAATTAAAGATGTCCTTCATTGAATGATATTGGTCGCTTTTGACATCAGTAGATTACATTAAATGCCATTAGGTCAGAGAAGACGACAAAAGTCACAGGGGGACAATAACGGATGTTGGAGTTAGTTCATAGCAGGTTACTAAAACCCTTTCATTTTATTGACTGATTAGCCAWAAGTCTCACCAAGTAATAGAACATTGATTAAACTTTAGAGAGATGCTTTATACATAGAAGGYAATCCAAAGTACCTGTATTGCACAGTGGTTTTGGTGGGGCCGGGACATAACGCCTTTGAAAAAAGGCTAAATGTGTTCTGTCTAACAGAAAACCATTAAAATGCATTAGAAGAGGCTTTCATTTTCAGATGAATTCCTTGGGATGACACGTCGCCGTATTTGTTGTCAACAGAAGATTTCCATAATGTTTTCTACAGGTCATATCTTTAACTCAGAAAAAATTGTTTCTATCCAGCTCGAAGGACCATGAAAATGAATGCCACACACACACACACACACACACACACACACACACACACACACACCCACCACCACACACACACACACACACACACACACACACACACACACACACACACACAGCTCTCAAATTGAGTGAGGTTATCCGTTCCTTCCAGTAGACTAAGCACACAGTGACATACAATAAATAATTGTCAATAAAACAGCAATTCAATTTAATTGACTGCATTTGACAGCCTTAGGGACATCATCTACAATGTTTAAATAATTCAGGTCTTAAAACCTAGGGGGAAATTCAGCTGTAATTGATTGCCAGTTACCTTGGTATTTGGCATCACACAGACAACTTAGGGCAAAAGAAGGCTGCCTGAATGTTGATAAGTTGTTGGTCTTTTCTCATTGCAAGCAATATCCCAGCAGGCTAAATGTGACATTTGACGTTTGCACTGTGTTATGCATAGGGAGAATAAAACAACCTTTGATATACAGTGTATTCGGAAAGTGTTCAGACCTGTTGACTTTTTCCACATTTTGTTATGTTACAGTCTTATTCTAAAATGGATTAAATATATGTTTTTCATCATCAATTGACATACAAATCCCCATAATGACAAAGCAAAACAGGTTTTTAGAAGTTTTTTGCATATGTATAAAAAAAAGAAACAGAATTGCCTTATTTACACAAGTATTCAGACCCTTAGCGATGAGACTAGAAATTGAGCTCAGGTGCATCCTGTTTCCATAGATCATCCTTGAGATGTTTCTACAACTTGATTGTAGTCCACCTGTGGTAAATTAAATTAATTGGACATGATTTGGAAAGGCACACACCTGTCTATATAAGGTCCCACAGTTGACAGTGCATGTCAGACCAAAAACCAAGCAATGAGGTTGAAGGAGTTGTCCGTAGAGCTCTGAGACAGGATGTGTCGAGGCAGAGATCTGGGGAAGGGTACCAAAACATTTCTGCAGCATTGAAGGTCCCCAAGAACACAGTGGCCTCCATCATTCTTAAATGGAAGAAGTTGCCTGGACAAACTGAGCAATCGGGGGAGAAGTGCCTTGGTCAGGGAGGTGACCAAGGACCCGATGGTCACTCTGACAGAGTGGTCACTCTGACAGAGGTCCAGAGTTCATCTCTGGAGATGGGAGAACCTTCCAGAAGTACAACCATCTCTGCAGCACTCCACCAATCAGGCCTTTATGGTAGAGTGGCCAGAAGGAAGTCACTCCTCAGCAAAAGGCACATGACAAAAGGCACCAAAAGGACTCTCAGACTATGAGAAACAAGATTGTGTGGTCTGATGAAACCAAGATTGAACTCTTTGGCCTGAATGCCAAGCGTCATGTCTGGAGGAAACCTGGCACCATCCCTAAGGGGAAGCATGGCGGTGACAAGGGTTAGGTTACTTTCTAAATGTAATTTACAGTTACTAGTTACCTGTCCAAAATTGTAATCAGTAACGTAACTTTTGGATTACCCAAACTCAGTAATGTAATCTGATTACATTCCATTACTTTTAGATGACTTTCCCCTTCAGGAGGCATTAGAAGAAGACAACAAATGTATGTTACCAATTGAACGACATCTATTGCAGTATCAATCAATGTTAAAGTTTACATAGCTGGCCATATATGGATGTTACATTTTACTTTATGGGTTGGTTATGTAGGCTTCTTCTAACCCATCACTTTCGACTACAGTTGAAGTCGGAAGTTTACATACACCTTAGCCAAATACATTTAAACTCAGTTTTTCACAATTTCTGACATTTAATCCTAGTAAATATTCTTAGGTCAGTTAGGATCACCACTTTATTTTAAGAATGTGAAATGTCAGATAATAGTGGAGAGAAGGATTTATTTCAGCTTTTAATTCTTTCATCACATTCCCATTGGGTCAGAAGTTTACATACACTCAATTAGTATTTGGTAGCATTGCCTTTAAACTTGGGTCATATGTTTCGGTTAGCCTTCCACAAGCTTCCCACAATAAGTTGGGTGAATTTTGGCCCATTCCTCCTGACAGAGCTGGTGTAACTGAGTCAGGTTTGTAAGCCTCCTTGCTCGCACACGCTTTTCCAGTTCTGCCCACAAATGTTCTTTAGGATTGAGGTCAGGGCTTTGTGATGGCCACTCCAATACTTTGTTGTCCTTAAGCCATTTTGCCACAACTTTAGAAGTATGCTTGGGGTCATTGTCCATTTGGAAGACCCATTTGCGACCAAGCATTAACTTCCTGACTGATGTCTTGAGATGTTCCTTCAATATATCCACATAATTATTGCCAAACAGTTCTATTTTTGTTTCATCAGACCAGAGGACATTTCTCCAAAAAGTACGATCTTTGTCCCCATGTGCAGTTGCAAACTGTAGTCTGGCTTTTTGCAAACTGCAGTGGCTTCTTCCTTGCTGAGCGGTCTTTCAGGTTATGTCGATATAGGACTCGTTTTACTGTGGATATAGATACTTTCGTACCTGTTTCCTCCAGCATCTTCACGAGGTCCTTTGCTGTTGTTCTGGGATTGATTTGTACTTTTTGCACCAAAGTACATTCATCTCTAGGAGACAGAATGTGTCATTATATATATGATATCAACATGGTTATGAGGCTATACAGTGTTTATTTACATTTGCAATGTTTACAAACATTGGAGAAAAACAAGCTTATATTTMTTMGGGGGGGGTTCTCATGGAGTGTGGCAGTTGAATTAAGCTCATGAGGCATTTATAAGTTATATTCTTCAAGAATCAATGCATATATACACAGTAGCAGTCAAACGTTTGGACACCTACTCATTCAAGAGTTTTTCTTTATTTTTTACATTGTGGAATAATACAAATTAAAAATATATATATTTGAGATTCTTCAAAGTAGGCACCCTTTGCCTTGATGACAGCTTTGCACACTCTTGGCATTCTCTCAACCAGCTTCAGGTTGAGTGATGTGTGTGATGGTTCCAGATCCTAATGGCCGACAATCGAGACCTTGAACCGGAAAAGGAGAGCGGGTACATGGTAATGTTGAGGGATGAGGCAAGGGTCTGGTCCATAAAGTTCCCTGTGGCGCCGGAATCCACTAAAGCTAAAGACTGCTGGGCTGCAACGTCTCGTTGGGGTGTTTGAGATGCTGCAGACTGCGGAGAACCTCTTCCATGGCTGTCCCCAGTTGAGCCAGCTGGTCATGGTGTTGACGTAGATGTTACCCTTGTTCGTCGTCCATCTGAGAGATATCCAACTTTCCTGCTGCTGCCATAGTTGGAGTTGGTACTCTGTAATAATGGAGCTGTGAGTCGGGAAGTAGGAAGCAGGTGAACCATTTAATAAAACAACGAGACAATTCCATGTGGCTACACACCAGTACACAAGAACAATACCATCTGGTGAGTGAACATAAGAGAGTGACATATAAAGGGGAGGAAATTATGAAGGTAATGAAGTCCAGGTGTGAATCATAATGATTAACAGGTGCGCGTAATGATGAGTGCCAGGTGTGCGTAATGATGGATCCCTGGACCGGTGGTTAGTATTCTGGCTACGTCGTATGCCGGAGGGGAGGAGCAGAAGAAGATGTGACAGGAGTGGTATTCAGTATGTGTTGTGTTGGATTTGCCCCAAATATAATGCTTTGTATTCAAATCAAATCAAAACAGATTGTATTTGTCACATGCACCGAATACAACAGGTGTAGACCTTACAGTGAAATGCTTACTAACAAGCCCTTAATCAACAATGCAGTTTTAAGAAAAATACGTGTTAAGAAAGTATTTAAAAAATATATATGTAATCTTTATTTAACTAGGCAAGTCAGTTAAGAACAAATTCTTATTTACAATGACGGCCTACACCGGCCAAACCCAGACGATGCTGAGCCACCCTATGGGACTCCCAATCACAGCCAGATGTGATACAGCCTTGATCCGAACCAGGGACTGTAGTGGCACTCTTGCGTGCCTTAGACAGTTGCGCTACTCGGGAGCCCATTTACTAAAATAAAGGGAAGTAATTRTTTTGTTTTGTTAAACTATTACAAATAATTAAAGAGCAAAAATAAAATAACAGTAAGGAGGCTATATACAGGGGGTACCTGTGTATGTGCAGGGGTACAGGTTAGTTGAGGTAATTGAGGTAATATGTACATGTAGGTAGAGATAAAGTGACTATGCATAGATAATAAACAAAGAGTAGCAGCAGCGTAAAAATTAGGGTGGGGGGGGTCAATGCAAATAGTCCGGGTAGCCATTTGATTAGCTGTTCAGGAGTCTTATGGCTTGGGGGTAGAAGCTGTTAAGAAGCCTTTAGGACCTAGTCTTGGCGCTCCGGTACCGCTTGCCGTGTGGTCGCAGAGAGAACAGTCTATGACTAGGGTGGCTGGAGTCTTTGGCAATTTTTAGGGCGTTCCTCCTACACCGCCTGGTATAGAGGTCCTGGATGACAGGAAGCTTGGCCCCAGGGATGTACTGGGCCGTACGCACTACCCTCTGTAGTGCCTTGCAGTCGGAGGCCAAGCATTTACCATACCAGGCGGTGATGCAACCAGTCAGTGCATAAAGTTAATCTTTGCCACATTCTTTGCAGCATTACTTTAGTGGCTTGTTGCAAACAGGATGCATGTTTTGTACAGGCCTCCTTCTATTCACTCTGTCAATTAGGTTAGTATAGTGGAGTAACTACAATGTTGTTGATCCATTTTTCTCCTATCACAGCCATTATACTCTGTAACTGTTTTAAAGTCACCATTGGCCTCATGGTGAAATCCATGAGTGCTTTCCTTCCTCTCGGCAACTGAGTTAGGAAGGACGCCTGTATCTTTGTAGTGACTGGGTGTGTTATCATCCAAAGTGTAATTAATAACTTCACCATGCTCAAAGGGATATTCAATGTCATTTTTTTACCCATCTACCTATAGGTGCCCTTATTTGTGAGGCATTGGAAAACCTCCCTGGTCTTTGTGGTTGAATCTGTGTTTGAAATTCACTGCTTTACGGAGGGACCTTACAGATAATTATATGTGTGTGGTACAGAGATAAGGCAGTCATTCAAAAATCCTATTAAACACTATTATTGCACACAGAGTGAGTCCATACAACTTATTATGACTTGTTAAGCAAATTTTTACTCCTGAAATTATTTTGGCTAGCCATAACAAAAGAGTTGAATAGTTATTGACTCAACACATATCAGCTTTTCATTTTTTATTAATTTGTAATAAAAAAAAGAAAAACAATTCCACTTTGGTATTGGGGGGTGTTGTGTGTAGGCCAGTGACAAATTCAGGCTGTAACACAACAAAATGTGGAAAAAGTCAAGGGGTGTGAATATTTCTGAAGGTATTGTAGGTAGTCTAATGGTGTAGGTGTAACTTTATTCCGTCCCCTCGCACCGACCCGGGACCCTCTGCACACATCAACAACAGTCACCCATGAAGCATCGTTACCCATCGCTCCACAAAGGCCGCGGCCCTTGCAGAGCAAGGGGAACCACTACTTCAAGGTCTCAAAGCGAGTGACGTCACCGATTGAAACGCTATTAGCGCGCACCACCGCTAACTAGCTAGCCATTTCACATCCGGGTTACACTCTTTTTTATTTTTTTTTTTTATTTTTTTTTTTTATTTTTTTTATTATTTTTATTTTTTTGGGGGGTGGATCAGCTTAATATTGCGGAAAGAATGTTGTTTCCAATGTAATTGTCTGCATCATTTCCAATCCCCCATATTTTTGGGGTAAATATATATATCCATTCACATATGCATACATATACACATATATACATACACATACCTACATAGACATACATACTTTTTTTTAAGAGTATACCTTTATTATTATTCCCTGCAAACCCTACCACCGATCCCCCAATTGGAGTAAACTGATAAACATTTCTGTTTTACCTTCAATTTATACATCGGGTACACTCACCCCCCTTTCAACCTCCTCCTTTTCCGCAGCAGCCAGTGATCCGGGTCACGGCACCAGTGTACCGGATGTACAGTGGGGAGAACAAGTATTTGATACACTGCCGATTTTGCAGGTTTTCTTACTTACAAAGCATGTAGAGGTCTGTAATTTTTTATCATAGGTACACTTCAACTATGAGAGACGGAATCTAAAAAAATCACATTGTATGATTTTTAAGTAATTAATTTGCATTTTATTGCATGACATAAGTATTTGATACATCAGAAAAAGCAAACTTAATATTTGGTACAGAAACCTTGTTTGCAATTACAGAGATCATATGTTTCCTGTAGTTCTTGACCAGGTTTGCACACACTGCAGCAGGGATTTTGGACCACTCTTCCATACAGACCTTCTCCAGATCCTTCAGGTTTCGGGGCTGTCGCTGGGCAATACAGACTTTCAGCTCCTTCCAAAGATTTTCTATTGGGTTCAGGTCTGGAGACTGGCTAGGCCACTCCAGGACCTTGAGATGCTTCTTACGGAGCCACTCCTTAGTTGCCCTGGCTGTGTGTTTCGGGTCGTTGTCATGCTGGAAGACCCAGCCACAACCCATTTTCAATGCTCTTACTGACGGAAGGAGGTTGTTGGCAAGATCTCGCGATACATGGCCCCATCCATCCTCCCCTCAATGCGGTGCAGTCGTCCTGTCCCCTTTGCAGAAAAGCATCCCCAAAGAATGATGTTTCCACCTCCATGCTTCACGGTTGGGATGGTGTTCTTGAGGTTGTACTCATCCTTCTTCTTCCTCCAAACACGGCGAGTGGAGTTTAGACCAAAAAGCTCTATTTTTGTCTCATCAGACCACATGACCTTCTCCATTCTCCTCTGGATCATCCAGATGGTCATTGGCAAACTTCAGACGGGCCTGGACATGCGCTGGCTTGAGCAGGGGGACATTGCGTGCGCTGCAGGATTTTAATCCATGACGGCGTAGTGTGTTACTAATGGTTTTCTTTGAGACTGTGGTCCCAGCTCTCTTCAGGTCATTGACCAGGTCCTGCCGTGTAGTTCTGGCTGATCCCTCACCTTCCTCATGATCATTGATGCCCCACGAGGTGAGATCTTGCATGGAGCCCCAGACCGAGGGTGATTGACCGTCATCTTGAACTTCTTCCATTTTCTAATAATTGCGCCAACAGTTGTTGCCTTCTCACCAATCTGCTTGCCTATTGTCCTGTAGCCCATCCAGCCTTGTGCAGGTCTACAATTTTAACCCTGATGTCCTTACACAGCTCTCTGGTCTTGGCCATTGTGGAGAGGTTGGAGTCTGTTTGATTGAGTGTGTGGACAGGTGTCTTTTATACAGGTAACGAGTTCAAACAGGTGCAGGTAATACAGGTAATGAGTGGAGAACAGGAGGGCTTCTTAAAGAAAAACAACAGGTCTGTGAGAGCTGGAATTCTTACTGGTTGGTAGGTGTTCAAATACTTATGTCATGCAATAAAATGCAAATTAATTACTTAAAAATCATACAATGTGATTTTCTGGATTTTTGTGATTCTGTCTCTCACAGTTGAAGTGTACCATTGATAAAAATTACAGACCTCTACATGCTTTGTAATTAGGAAAACCTTCAAAATCGGCATTGTATCAAATACTTGTTCTTCCCACTGTATATGTACTCTCCATGCGTTGTGTTTTCTCAAAATAAATCACTTCGGCCAGTGGTCCCAGTTGAGCATATTTATTTCTGTTGTTAAATGGGAAACAGCAGTTAGTTGTGCAGGGCTTAACGGTATTGATGGCTGTCGATGGCAAAATCCCTTGCATCATATTTCATACTGGGCGAACTACAAAAAAATACAATACAAAATATAACATGTGTAAATACCTGTTGTTAATGGGAAACAGCACGTTAGTTGTGCAGGGCTTAACGGTATTGGATGGCTGTCGATGCAAAAATACTGTGACATAGAGAGCCTAGTAGTAGCGATGAGCTTTATGTGACCATGACATCGGTGTATGCTAGCTAACACACTTATTTACAGCAATCATATGCCAAAGCACATCCCAGAAAGCCCCTCAATCCCTAACAGGTACCATATACCCACACATGTATAAATCAGTAACGTACAGCAAACTTGTACACATTGTAAAATAGAAAATAGAAAACAGTATTCAGAATGTGACCTACCCCTTGCATCACATTTTCATACTGGGAAGACCTGATGTTTGCGATCTCCCCCTATTTGCAAGCGGGGCCAATCACAACACACCTTATTGTCATCAGAGTTGAACTAACCAATAAGAATGCTTGAACATTAAATACACATTTCTTTAGAGGCAAGTGGAAACATAACCAACCCTGTTACATAGGTAGACCAATGGTGTAGGTAGTCAAAACTATATTTAGCTTTGGATGCGTGACAAATGATACACAGTATATTTAAAATGACAGAGCACAGAGTAGATAGACTGACATGGTGATTAAATCTGGTATTACCCCCTGCACGCTTGCTGATTTTATAAGAAAGCCATCTCGAGAAATAATATTCTCGTAACAGATTTGACAATTCGAAGCCGAATGAGTCAAGCTGATATGAGTGGAATTCTGAACACATGGAACCAAACATGCTATCTCACCAGTGTCAGAAACCATCTCTCTCTCTCCAGAGGTTTCATTTATCCACATGCAGTACATGTGAACGCAATGTCACACAATGTCACACAATCTGTCCATCTGTGACTGTGTCCTGTCACACAAATTGTCCATCTGTGACTGTGTCCTGTCACACAAATTGTCCATCTGTGACTGTGTCCTGTCACACAAATTGTCCATCTGTGACTGTGTCCTGTCCTTCTCCTCTTTTCCCAGGGACACACTCAGGGGCAAATGTAGGTGATATGGGATGGAGCATTGCAAGTTAAGCAGTTGTTGCAACATGTATACATCTCAAGAGGAGGCAGAACAAAGAGAGACAAATTCAATATTTTTAATAGTACTGTTCCAATAGTGAGGGATACTGTATGTATGTATAATCTATGAATGCCATGTACATATTGTAAAGCCACTGTCATGACGTGCCCTGGGGGGAGGATCATAGCCCCCCCCCCCTCTCTCTCGCCACAGTTTTAGGACTTTACGAAAGGTCATAAATACCTTGTAGAAACTGCCATGCAGTATTGAGAGAGTCTAAGAGAACAAAGACCTCTCTTGGCCAAACTCCTAAATCTCCAAATTGGGAGAATTAAACAATATTTCCACTTTTGCGAATGTGGGAATGGTCCGTGGACACTTAGGGGACAGTTATGATGAGTGTGTACCATTCAGATCTCATGAAATACAGGAAACACACATAACGGTATCTCTTAAAGTGTACATTTCCCAGCTGTCAGGTTTACATCTAAATATTGTGAAACGTATGTGATTAAGCAAGAAACTATTTGTGAAAAGATGTAATGTGATGTTAACATTCTAAATGAGAGTATGGATTTTCAAATAAAGATTAACTAGTCAGTGGCCACGCCCACATGAGCATAGACATTACGTCGGTGTCATGGAACCGAACATTTTCTACTGAAATGTATAAAACCCACTCCTGATGTAAATTCACACCAGAACACGCAAACCACGGTGTAAGCTAAGGTTGCAAATGGTTGAAGTTCTAAGACTAGAAAATGTGCAGTTGACGCCACATGTTGAAATAGTTAAGGACAATAAGGACAAGACCATACCACGTGGAGCATTGGCTACACGGCTGGAAATGGTTAAGCTCTGAGACTATCGATCACTACAGAATAAGAGCAAATCTTAGACATATAATTACTAGTCTGCAGCTAGAAATTCAGAAAGTCTAGAACGAGAATACAGACAACCTCCGAAGCATCTATACTATGATAATAGACCATTTCTGAATGGTACTCTAAAGTATCCATTCTAACCACCTAAAACCACGAAAGACATTGTGACTTCTGTGAAAGTTAACCAGAGACTCTGATGAACCCTACAGGATGAACAAGGATTCCAAGAGAGAAGATAACAACATACGGGCGTAAATATTTAAATTGCAATTATTCTCGAATGAGCGGCCGTTCATGTGCAAAGGATTAGCATTTCAATTAATATTATTCTAGACTGTGTGTAGTGAATCCATTTAGTCTTTCTCAGTCCACATTCCCTTTCCTTTGTCTACCAAGCCGTCATATCGGCTCAGCCCACTAGGGACTTGTCTATCATTGTTAGTAACCAATATCTACTGTTTGTTTGTTATGTATTTCTGTGTTAGTTAGTTAGTAAATAAATAATTCAGCCAATTTGTATATTGCTGATTCATTATGGAAACTAGGGTTCGTGCAGATAACCAAGAATTTTACGACGTTCAGATGAGACTGAAAGAAGGTAAAGAATAATTAATGACTGATTGATGATGATTGATGACTGAAATGTAAGATTTTTAGATCTCTAAAAACTCCTTAAATAAACTTCCCCGTGGTGCCCCAGGTTATCAATGAGTTAATTGTTGCATGACGTAATCAATTAAACATTAGGTAATCGATTTGATAAAATAGCATGTCATCACATTAATGATAGTCACAGACACGACACCACCATTAAAAAGACAGGTTATTGGTGGAAATGTATGGTCTCATAGCATGACACTGCATCCAGTAGAACTTCTTCTTCTTCACTATCTGCCCCTATATATTGCTCTCCTCCTTCACACAATTGATGGAACAGTATCAGCTCTAATACATAGTTCAAAAGGTCAAACAGGGTGTTCAAGTGGGTAACTTGTACGAGGTGTGAAATGGAAATGTGTTTTTTTAAATTTCCCAACTCCCCTGAGAGTGAGGTTTTAGAGATCACACATTATTGACAGTGACCCTGGCACAATTAGGGCTAAGTGCCTTGCTCAAGGACAGATCAACAGATTTTTCACCTTGTTGTGGATTTGAACTGGCTTGTTCAGGGGCAGAATGACAGATTTTTGACCTTGTCAGCTTGGGATCTTGCGACCTTTTGGTTACAAATCTGTTGTTCTTCCCCTGAACAAGGCAGTTAACCCACTGTTCCTAGGCCAGAAAATAAGAAATTGGTCCTAACTGATTTTCCTAGTTACATAAAGGTAAAAAAATGGGTGTGCTGTTCCTGGAGAAGCATGGACGATCCTTTTCCTCATGAGTATTGGTAGCATGCAATGTTTCAATGTACAGTAACTCCTGCATAGTACATGTACGCACACTGAGCTGGTATTATTAAAAATGTTACAAGGTTGACCAATCTATTCAAATGACAATAGATAGACAAGTACATTGTGTGCACTGAGTGCCATGCTCTCCTTCATCTAAAACAAGCCTTAAGACTTTAATGCTCCATATAGCCAGCTGAGAGGTGTTTCGCGTCCATGTGACTTATCCCTAATCTGCTGTCAACGATAATGTGTGAAATGTAGCAATGTTGTTGATGGCAAAGCCGATCCATTGGCCAATCCCCTTTAGTTTGTCAGCTCTCTTCCACTGGGGAAAAAACAGGTTAAATCAACTCTGTTTCCACGTAATTTCATCCCAAAAAACAAGTGTGAGGACGTTGAATCAACGTGAGGCAATTTCATTTTCTTTTCACCCAACTTTTAACCTAAATTCAATGACATTATTGTCTGCATAATCAAATAGCATTCAGCTTAGACACCCATACATATCCCACAATGCCACCAGGGGTCTCTTCACAGTCCCCTAATCCAAAACAAATTCACAGCAACACCAGTTTCATACAAAGCCACGATCACATGAAACTCCCTTCCATCTCAAATTACTCAGGCAAACAACAAAATGACCTTAAAAAAATATTAAACAACATCTCCCGGAATGGAGAGGACTGTGAGGACACACACACTATAACACACAGAGACACACTATAACACACACACAGCCATAATATAGCACACTATAACACACACACACAGCCACACTATAACACACAGAGACACACTATAACACACACACAGCCACAATATAGCACACTATAACACACACAGCCACACTATAACACACACACAGCCACACTATAACACACTATAAAACACATAGACAGACTGTAACACACAGAGACACACTATAAAACACACATAGAATGGAGAGGACTGTGTGGGGACACACACACAGACACACTATAACACACTAACACACACAGAGCCCCACTATAACAGACACACACACAGAGCCACACTAAAGACACACAGCCAACTATATCCCCCAACACACACACACACAGCCACACTATAAACACACACACACACACACACACACACACACACACACACACCACACACCAAACACACACCACACACACACACACACACAAACAACACACACACACACACTATAACACACACACACACACACACACACACACAAAAACCACACACACACAGACACACTATAACACACACAGACACACTATAACAACACAGACACACTATAACACACACAGACACACTATAACCACACAGCCACCTATAACACACTATAAAACACATAGGCAGACTGTAACACACACAGACACACTATAACACACACAGACAACTATAAACACACAGACACACTATAAAACAGCCACACTATAACACACTATAAACACATAGACAGACTGTAACACACAGAGACACACTATAACACACACATAGAACGGAGAGGACTGGTGGGGACACACACACAGACACACTAACACACACAGACACACTATACACACAGAGCCACACTATTTTATTTTATTTATTTATTTCACCTTTATTAACCAGGTAGGAAATTGAGAACACGTTCTCATTTACAATTGCGACCTGGCCAAGATAAAGCAAAGCAGTTCGACACATCAACAACACATAGTACACATGGAGTAAAAAACAAATACAGTCAATAATACAGTGAAAAATAAGTCTATATACAATGTGAGCAAGTGAGGTGGATAAGGGAGGTGAAGGCACAAAATATATATATAAATAATAAAATAAAAAGGCCATGGTGTGGAAGTAAATACAATATAGCAAGTAAAAAAAAATTAAAAAACACCTGAATGGTGTGTGGTTGCAGTGGAAGAAAGTGTAAAGTAGAGATAGAAATAATGGGGTGCAAAGGAGCAAAATAAATAAATAATACAGTAGGTAAAGAGGTAGTTGTTTGGGCTAAATTGTACAGGTGCAGTAATCTATGAGCTGCTCTGACAGCGTGGTGCTTAAAGCTAGTGAGGGAGATAAGTGTTTCCAGTTTCAGAGATTTTTGTAGTTCGTTCAGTCATTGGAGCAGAGAACTGGAAGGAGAGGGGCCAAAAGGAAGAATTGGTTTTGGGGTGACCAGAGAGATATACCTGCTGGAGCGCGTGCTACAGGTAGGTGCTGCTATAGTGACCAGCGAGTGTAGATAAGGGGGACTTTACCTAGCAGGGTCTTGTAGATGACCTGGAGCCAGTGGGTTTGGCGACGAGTATGAAGCGAGGGCCAGCCAACGAAGTGTACAGGTCGCAGTGGTGGGTACACACACACACACACACACACACACACACACACACACACACACACACACACACACACACACACACACACACACACACACACACACACACCACACACACACACACCACACACACACACACAACACAACACCACACACACACACACACAGACAGACACACTATAACACACACAGACACACTATAACACACACAGACACACTATAACACACACAGCCACACTATAACACACACACACACACAACACAAGCCACACTATAAAACACACAGCCACACTATAACACACACAGCCACACTATAACACACTATAACACACACACAGCCAAACTATAACACACACAGCCACACTAAACACCACAGCACCATAAAACACAGCACACACTATAACACACTATAACACACAGAGACACACTATAACAAACAGTGACACACTATAACACACACACACACTATAACACACACACACTATAACAAACACATACACTATAACACACATCCACACTATACACACACGCACACACACTGTAACAAACACACACACTATAGACAACTATAGCACACAGACACACTACAGAACACTATAACACACACACACACACAAGCCATACGATAGACACACACAGCCATACTATAGACACACACAATCTACCTACCTCATTCCCATATTGTTTTTATTTACTTTTCTGCTCTTTTGCACACCAGTATTTCTACTTGCACATCATCATCTGCTATTTATCATTTCAGTGTTAATTTGCTAAACTGTAATTACTTCGCTACTATGGCCTTACCTCCTCACGCCATTTGCACACACTGTATATAGACTTTTTTTTTTCTATATTGTTAATTGACTGTACGCTTGTTTATTCCATGTGTAACTCTGTGTTGCTGTTTGTGTCGCACTGCTGTGCTTTATCTTGGCCAGGTCGCAGTTGTAATGAGAACTTATTCTCAACTAGCTTACCTGGTTAAATAAAGGTGAAATTAAATAAATAAATAATAAAAAGACACACACAGACACACTATAACACACACAGCACACACTAACACACCAGCCACACTAAAACACCACCATCACTATAACACACTAACACACACAGCCACACATCACACACAGCCACACTATAACACACAGACACACACTATAACACACTATACACACACAGAGACACACTATACACACGACAACACTATAACAAACAGAGACACACTATAACACCACACACACTATAACAAACACATACACTATACACACACCATCCACACTATAACCACCACACACACACACACAACACACACACACACAACACACACACACACACCACACACACACACGTATCATACGCACATTATCCTGTCTACTACACATTTTTTCTTCTTTCTCATCTACGATCTTGATACAAACAACATCTACATTAAGCTATCATCTAAATCTTTAAAGCACGCAAACTACCAATTTGTGTAGAAAATGAAATATCAGAATAACACAATATAACACGAAGCAAAACAGATTATTTTTTTTTATTATTTTTTCTAACCGGCCCAGACAACATCGATTGTTCGTTATACTTAGACTACGACACACTATGAAACACACACTGCAATCACACAGCTACTATGAGACGACACAAGCCATACTATGCCCACAAATCTGACCTCTACCTCATTCCATTTGTTTTATTTACTTTCTGCT